>NW_010361531.1:110482-157765 GCF_000414095.1 Morus notabilis
ATTCTTGACTATGAAATGGATAGAGAAGTGCCCATAATTTTGGGAAGGCCATTTCTTGCAACAGGCCGCACCTTGATTGATGTACAAAAAGGATAATTGACCATGAGGGTACAGGAAGAGCATGTCACATTCAATGTGTTCAAGGCAATGACATTCCCAAATGAGATTGAGGAGTGCTCAGCCATTTCAGTTGTTGACTCTTTGGTGGCAGAAAAGTTTGAGCAAGACAACTTTGAGAAAAAATGAGGAAGAAGTTGTTGAGCAAATAGATTGGTTGGAAGCCAATTCAACAATGCCGAGCTACACAAGGAAGTTTGAATCTTTGGACTTGGCTGAACGAGAACACAAGCCATCTCAGCCATCAAGCAAAGAACCACCTGTCCTAGAACTTAAGCCCTTGCCACCGCATTTGAGGTATGCCTACTTAGGTGCATCTTCCACCCTTACAGTCATTATTTATACCGTATTGACAAAGGACCAAGAGGAGAAGCTGCTCACGGTTTTAAGAGAATTCCAAGGGGCCATTGGTTGGACTATAGCGGACATAAAGAGTATGAGTCCCTCATTTTGTACGCACAAGATTCTTTTGGAAGATGATAAATAAGGGTACATAGAGGGACAAAGAAGGATGAATCCGATCATGAAAGAAGTGGCCAAGAAGGAGATAATCAAGTGGTTGGATGCGGGGATAATCTATCCAATCTCCGACAGTGCATGGGTGAGTCCAGTCCAATGTGTTCCTAAGAAAGGGGGGATTACTGTTGTAGAGAATGAAAAGAATGAGTTAATTCCCACAAGAACTGTAACGGGCTGGAGGATATGCATGGACTATAGGAAGCTCAATAAGGCCACCAGAAAGGATCATTTTCCTCTCCCCTTTATCGATCAGATGTTGGACATATTGGCGAGGAAGGAGTATTATTGCTTGTTGAATGGATATTCTGGATATAATCAGATTGTTATTGCACTGGACTATATGAGGCTTAATAAGGCCACCAGAAAGGATCATTTTCCTCTCCCCTTTATCGAGTTGGAGGATATGCATGGACTATAGGAAGAAAGGATCATTTTCCTCTCCCCTTTATCGATCAGATGTTGGACAGAGTGGCGGGAAGGAGTATTATGCTTGTTGGATGAATATTCTGGATATAATCAGATTGCTATTACACCGGAAGATCAACATAAGACCACATTTACTTGTCCATTTGGCACATTTGCTTTTAGAAGAATGCCATTCGGCCTTTGTAATGCTCCAGCAACGTTTCAGCGATGCATGATGGCTATCTTTACTGATATGGTGGAACAATACTTGGAGGTATTCATGGACAACTTCTCGGTTTTCGGGGAAAATTTTGATGATTGTCTCATTAACTTGGCCAAAGTCTTGAAGAGATGTGAAGAGACTAACTTAGTTCTCAATTGGGAAAAATGCCACTTCATGGTCAACGAGGGGATAGTGTTGGGACACAGAGTTTCAAAAAATGGCCTTGAGGTTGACAAAGCAAAGCTTGCTATAATAGAGAAGCTACCACCGCCGACCAATGTAAAAGGACTTAGAAATCTCCTTGGACATGCTGGGTTTTATCGGAGATTCATTAAGGATTTTTCAAAGATTTCCAAGCCTCTTTGCAGTTTATTGGAGAATGACAACCAATTCAATTTTGATGAGGTATGTATGGCAGCGTTTATGGACCTTAAAAAATGACTTATCTCAGCACCGATCATTGTGGCGCCGGATTGGTCCCTACCGTTTGAAGTCATGTGCAATGCAAGTGACTGGGTTGTAGGAGCTGTTTTGGGGCAACGAAAGAACAAAGTATTTCACTCCATCTACTATGCCAGCAAGACACTCTCAGTGGCTCAATTGAACTACACAGTGACAGAGAAGGAATTGCTTGTAGTAGTCTTTGCTTTTGATAAGTTCAGAGCCTACTTGGTGGGGACTAAAGTCATAGTCTACACAGATCACTCAGCCATCAAATACCTTGTGGAGAAGAATGATGCCAAACCTCAATTAATCAAATGGGTGCTCCTCTTGCAAGAATTTGACTTGGAAATCAGGGATAGAAAACGAACAGAGAACCAGGTGGTTGATCACCTATCTTGGCTGGAAAGACTGGATGTGGGTGAAGAATCTGTGATCATTAATGAAGTTTTCATGATGATCAGTTGTTTACAGTTGCCCAATCTCAAGTGTCGTGGTATGCAGCTTTTGTCAACTACTTGGTGAGACACTTCCATACCATCCTATGGGAATCTGTACATCTTTGTGGCAGTTGATTATGTGTCAAAATGGGTAGAAGCGGCTGCATTTCCCACAAATGACTCAAAGGTGGTGATGAACTTCATAAGGAAGCAAATCTTTACAAGATTTGGCACACCAAGAGCAATAATTAGTGATGAAGGGACTCATTTTTGCAACAAGTATTTTGCTGGCCTTCTTGCTCCATGTGGTGTGAGACACAAGGTTGCCACGAGCTACCATCCCCAATCCAATGGGCAAGCCGAGGTCTTCAACAGAGAAGTCAAGACAATTTTGGAGAAAACTGTTTGTCCCACAAGGAAAGATTGGTCCAAAAGACTTAATGATGTACTGTGGGCCTACAGAACAGCGTTCAAGACACCTATTGGCATGTCACCATACCAGTTGGTGTTTGGCAAAGCATGTCATTTGCCGCTCGAACTGGAGCATAAGGCATATTGGGCGCTTAAGCAGTTGAATTTGGACATGGGGGTGGGTGGCGAGAAGAGGTTTTTGCAGCTCAACGAGTTAGATGAATTCTAACTCTAAGCTTATGAGAATGCAAAGCTCTACAAAGAGAAGGTCAAACGGTGGCATGACAAGAGAATTCTGAGCATAACGTTTAAACCAGGGCAGCAAGTCCTCTTGTTTAATTTAAGACTAAAGCTCTTCCCTGGAAAGCTGAAATCTAGGTGGTCGGGTCCATTCATGGTATCCACGGTTTCAAACGTTTAAACCAGGGCAGCAAGTCCTCTTGTTTAATTTAAGACTAAAGCTCTTCCCCGGAAAGCTGAAATCTAGGTGGTCGGGTCCATTCATGGTATCCACGGTTTCCCCCCATGGGGCAGTGGAGCTGCAAGAAAACAACTCTGGGAGGAAATTTTTGGAGAATGGCCAACGGATCAAGCACTATTGCGGAGGTCCTGTGGATCGTTGCAAGACTTCAATCATCTTGCAGGAGGCATGAATCAGGGAAGTAGTCAAGCTGATGACTCAAAAACAAGCGCTTTTGGGAAGCAACCCACGAATTGTTTTGATTTGTTTTTATTTTTGTTCTACTACCTTTGCATTTCAGAAAATAGAGTACCAGAGACGTGAGAAAGAAGAAGAAAGAGAGCAGCTGAGAGGAAGACCCGAAGAGAATGACAAGGAGAAATTCTAGAAGATCCAAGTTCTAGCTTATCATTCTTTCTTCTCTCTGTTAGCTTGATTCTTCTGTTATTTTGATATTGATTAAGACATGGCATATTTTGAAAATCTGGAACTTGTAAATCTCAGTATGAACTAATTTGTTTAAGCTAGGCCTACTAATGGAACCAAGGTTGTAAGAATGGCAATTTGTTTATGAGATGCTATTGAGTTACTATTCATGTTCATTCATGTGTGTTAATGCCTATTTCTATTCTTGACTGGCCATCAATTATAGAATACAAGATTAAGATTAATACTAGAAAGGTTAGTTTTAATCGGATCCAACATGGATGATGCATGTTCAATAACCTTGTCTTAGTTCTTGATTAGTGGATGGTATAAGAATATATTATTCACCTTGCATAACTTAAAGAAACCTGAGCTTAGATCTGCATTCTGAGAACTGGATTTCACATAGGAATATGCTGGAAATGGTTTAAAGAATCTTAGTCATAATTAATTCGGAAGAATTTTATGCAGTAAAGGAGTTTCTGTTAACAGGGGTAGTAAATGTTGTAGCATTTCAGTAACACTTTTAGGCAGACTTGCAATTGAGGGAAAATTAGTAGACCTAGCTCATTTTCATCATTGATTTACAAACCATAATTACGTTTTTGCTATTTTTAGTCACTTTTAATTGCATTTATTCTGTATCCATCTTCTTCACTTCGTTTTAGTGAATTTTTGTCAAACTCATTCTTACTTGATTTGTTGATTACATAACTTCCCACACTTATTTTTAGTGATTCAATCTCTATGGGACGATATTTGTACTTTGGTACACTTTATTACTTGTACGATCTGTGCACTTAGGGATTCACACAACAACATACCTGCATGCCAACCTCAATAGAGATAGTTCTCGCTGATGCCACATCAATCCCGAGCAATCTAGAAAGTATGTAGCCAAAGAAGAATCCAGATGCGTGAAGAAGAGAGGCAGCAAGCACCACTTGCAGTCCAGACTTGAGGATTGCAGAAGAGCTCTGGGCAATAGCATTCCCGCAAAGAATGGCTACAGTCCCGACCGCGATGGGTGGCATCAGGGGGGAAATAAGTCTAACTAGGCCCTGGAAGTACTGATTTAGAAATGCACCGGCCAATACGGGAAGAAGCACAACCTGGTTCAAGCTTCAAAGCATGAATTATATAGTAAAGAAAATGATTACCCTGGTAGAAACTAGAAGTAGCAAAAAAGTATTAATACTTCACTTCACCTGCAGTGTTGAGACCAGTAGTCCAACTGCATCTACTGCTACATACTGCCCAGCGAGTTTCGCTGTGAGAAAGGGCGTCATGATCTGCATGAGAATGATTATTGAAGATGATCTCTTACTTGAAAGAGTGACAAGGAATATAGACTTTGGCAATCAGAAAAATGCTTTTATTGAAATAAAGAAAAAAAGGGGTTCATAACTTGAAGCAGGATGTGCAAGTGAAAATAATACTCAACCGACCATGGAGAGAAATATACTTGCAGGGAGATCATAAGTGCATTAGGTTAATCACCAATACTTGCTCTACTTAATAAGCTGAGAATTATAGTTTTTTTATTTTATTTTATTTTATTTTAAGAAAAATGGTTTAATAGAATCAGAAAGAACTTGAAACAAGGAGGTGTCCACTAATGTGATTTGTTGTGTGCGTTATTAAATGGGAAAGAACTTCGAGTTCTCCATCACTTCCTAAGTGGCGAAAGAAGCAGACAACTTCCCTGAAGTATTCGAAGAACTATAACAAACGTATGTCTTTCTACACAGCGAACTGAATACATTCTGAACTGTTCAACCAAACCTATATAAAGAAGACAATGCAGGAAGATGATAGCTATGTAGGTTTACCGACCACAGCTGTTAATGTGCTCGCTGCTGTCATTAAGACTGAAAGTGCGACATTTCCTCTGTTAAAACAAAATAGACCATTTAATCTCTGCGAGTGTCGGTTCCTTTGATCTTCGAGTCGACAAATTCTAATAATACAATTCTTTAAAATTCACATACCGAGCAATATAAGTGACGATGTTACTCGCCGTTCCTGCAACCGTTCACCCGAAACAAAATAACTAAAGGAGAGTCGAGAGATAAATCCATGTACAGTACGAGAAGAGAGGATGACATACCGCCTGGGCAGCAACCAACCAATATTAAACCAGCAGCATAATAAGATGGCAGGTTTAAAAGTTTGCTTACAACAAATCCAGATATTGGCATCACCTGCAAAATAATAATAATAATAATAATAATAAAATAAATAAAAAAAAATCTTCTCTGCTAGAATTAAAAAGAATGTTCAGCAAAACAAAGGTCTCTGCGAGGTTGGTATAGCACTATTTCTTACGGCATCAAGATGGCAGTGGCAACAAGAAATTTTGATGATCACAATTCACATATCGATATAGTTAGCCATTCGGTATTAGTTTTAGCATTCAACAAGGCATCATATGGCACCTTGACCTTTATAAGGTTCAAATTGTTGTTTGGTAAGTAACTTTGGATAACTTTATTTGGATTGTGCAACTGGCTTGAATTAGCTCAAAGTGAACAAATTTACACCCCTAAAAACCCATCTGGACCAATTTACTAAGTATGCGAATCTTTTTCCCTCTATATACATGTTTCAACACGAATCTGAACACAAGATTCATATTTTATTCTCTTTTAAATTTTACACTTTAACTGAATACGATTTTTTTCCCGTATTTAATGCAATATTTACTACGGTATATGAATTATTCTCCTTCTAATTTCATGTATGTATGGCAAGTCGGGGATTTTACACTTCAAACCAAAAGGGTTTAAACCGTCACCCTTTAAAGCCGCGCACAAAATAGATCTTAAAAATATAACATTAGTTAAACACTTATTGAGACCATCAAATTAATCAGTCGTCAACCACATGGTCGCTCATTAACTGTGTTTAAAAAATGGTAATTTTTCTAATTTAACAAAACATGAGACAACTAAAAGAATAATGCTAAGAGCAACTCCAACCATGTTAGCTATTTCATATTTTTAGCTAAAATAGCTAATAATATAGTTAGAGTTTAGTTTTTCTCTACTCCAACTATTAGTTAAATTGTTAGCTATTTTGGAAAATACATTTTACACTAACTAAATATAGCTAGCAAGAAGAGATTATTTGTATTATTTTATTCTTTCAAACAATAGTAAATGTAAAGGTTCTTTCTATATTCAATAAAAAAATTTATATTTTTAAACTCAATAAATATTAAAATAATCTATGCTTAGCTAAAATAGAGAGTATAGTTGGAGTGTATCACCAAAATATTATTAGCTAAAATAATTTTTTAACTATTTTAACTAAAATTTAATTAAAATTTAGAGAATTGACCGTAATGGGCCGCTCAAAAAAACCGAGCGCCGTGGAAATACATATCACTCAGTCAAAGAAAGATGATGGAGAATTGACCGTAATGGGCCGCTCAAAAAAACCCTCAGTAGATGTTAATCGTAAATGAGAAGATTGGTTACGTTGAAATGGATTCGCATTCACAGAGCTCCTTCAAGGGGGCTCTCTAAATTTTTAGCTAAATTCTAACTAAAATGACTTAAAAGTTATTTTAACTAGCAACTTTTTAGTGAGCGACTCTAACTATACTCTCTATTTAAAGTAAACATAAATTATTTTAATATTTTTTTTGAGTTTAAAACATACATAACTTTTTCTTAACTTTTATTTTATGTCAAAATAAATAATAAAATAATAAAAGAAATAAATAATTAGCCACTTCTTATTAATTATATTTAGTTAGTAAAATATATTTTTAACTAAAATAACTAATTACTTAATTAATAATTAGAGTGGAAAAAAGATTTTAAAAAAAAATCATTAACAATTTTAACAAGCATATTATTCTCAATTTTGTTTTAACTCACGAGTTGTCATAAATTGGTAGGCATTTGCACCTAAAGGACAAAGTTGTACATGTTTTGAAAAGGGCCATTTCCGGTATTTCAAAAAACAAAATTACTGGTCCTGCTAGGATATAATAAGAAAATGTATTTGGAAGCAAATTTTCCGCTGCAAAACCAGAACTCACAGAGTATTGAAGAACAAAACCAGCAAGCAATTCCTTGGGCATGGCCAAAGCACCGCGAAGGTCATCGAAAGTGAGGGTCATGCCCATGCCAAGCATAGTGAGTGTTATGCCGAGAACCGTCCATTCGGGCTTAACCCAGTCGAAGGAACTCGGCTTGACCAGCCCCAGCAAGCATCCCAGAGCCACCCATATGGGAAACGCCGTGGAAATCGCTTCACCGATCACTTCAATCCAATCCCTCAAACTCCGATCCGTATTCGCATTGTAGCTGTTCGACGAAATGCCGCAACGAACCAAAGTGGTCTCGTTATATTTCCTTTTCGTAGCGGCTTCTCTGCACAGAGCGAGACCACTCGGTTCGTTTCTGAGTAATGAAGACGAAGAAGATGGTTTGGTTTTTGAAAAACAGAGAAATTCTAGAACAGAAAGCTTAGTTTTTTGTGCTAAATTGGGTGAAAATCTTTCTGGGATTTGGACTAAATTGAAGGATCTTCTTCCATGAGAGCAGGAAAGTGAAGACTGCATTTTTGTTTTTTTGTAACTTCACTTCTGTTTTTTCTCTCTCTATCTCACTAATGGGAATCAGACGACTGGCTTTGCCATTTATATTTAATAGCTAAGCAGAATCTGTCGTTTGGTTCAGCTGGAAGCGCATGAATATTTTATCGTTGTTGGTCATGAACTTGGAGGCACTTTTGGATTTAGACACCATGAAATCTGGTAATAAACGAGAATGGGGGACCCACCTGATATATACCCAATATTATTAGGAGTTAATGCAACAAAAACAAATGGTGTGTGAGATTTACTTTAAATCTCATTTTAATTTTTAAAATGTCTCGCATTTAAGGTGGTCTTACTCGCATTTAAGGTGGTCTTACTCTATTTCAGTTTTGATAATTAATATGTTAAATATATAACAGTATATCTAAAATTTAGAAACTATATATGAAAATCAATTTTTCTTTTTTATATTTTTTTAGTCCCTAAACTTCAAATATTTTTAATTTAGGTCTCTAATTTATACAGATTTTGTTAAATATTTAACACTTAGATAATAGAAGAACCGAAGCAGAACTAAAGTAAAACTTGAGAGACTAACTATGAGACATTTTAAAAGTCAGAGATCAAAATAAATCTGATGATAAACCTAAAAAACTATTTCAATTTGTGAGATTAACCCTATTATTAACCATCTTTTTGGGACAAAAAAAAACTAAAAGATATTTTTGAATTCTAAAATATGGTAGTAAAGTGTTCTAGAGGTGTTTAGCATCGTCTTCCCTCATAATTTTTGGCTTTTAGCAATTTGTCTTTCAAACTTTTAAATTTGACAATTTGTCCTCCAACTTTCTAATTTGGTCTTGTTAAATTGAGAATATGTGGTTTTATACACATACCCTTTTTACTCTCCACACCTCTTTAGATTTATGTTGTGTTTGATAGGATGGATAGAAAAAAGAAATAAAGGAGAAGCAAAATACTTAAGTAAAGGAAATAAAATAATTTTCTCTCATGTTGTTTAGTAGAAGAGAAAGAAAAGTGAAAAAAAAGTTAAATCTAAGGTATTTTATAATAATACCTCAATGCAAATAAAAATATGATGAATGGTGAAGATTAAAATTTTATTTTACACCTCATTTGTTTGTCAAATTTTTTCTCTCATCTTTTCTTCCCAAGGATTAAAAATTGGTGGGCCTCAAGAATTTTTATTTTCGTTCCTTCCACATTTCCTCTCTACTAAACAATTTAAAATTCTATTTTACTCTCTAAAATCCTTCTTTTATAATCTTTTCTCTCTCTTTTCCACTCTACCAAGCACACTGTAAAAGTTTCTTATTACAAAAAAACTTTAAATAAAAGGACAATAGACTTAATTATATAATTCAATTTAATTACAAAAAAGAAACTAATGACAGTTTTTTTTTTCTCACTCTCCATACACCCCACATATTATATTCTCAAATTATAAATTATTATTATTTCAAAATCCATAACAAAATCCTATTTTTCACTTTACATAGAGATATGTTCGATTTTCTTTGCTATTTATTGCATGAAGATTTTTCTTTTATTTTTTATTTTATGTTTATATTTGTTTTTTAATCATTTTTTAAGCTAATTATTTCACTTTTTTTTTCGCTTTTCATACGGTTAGATTTGATCATTTTTTTCCCTTAATTCTTTTTTTTTTTTTTATGTTGCTTGTGCTCATGTGCTGTCTTATTGCACTTTCATTTGCCTATGTATCGGATCAATATGCAGTCAATATAATGCAACTCAGGACCTCAGGTGTCGTTTTTTCATTTTTTTCATTTATTATTTATTAGTTTTTTTTCCTGAATTGTTTATTTTGCAATTTTTTTTTTCTTTTCCAATGTTATTTGGGCGCTTTTTCACAGGAAGACATCTCTATTCCCAGTTAAAGAAATCCTCCTACTGAACTATTAAAAAAAAGAAAAAAAAAAAAAGACCCTCCCCAGAGCTTCAACAAATACATAAATAAATAAATTATAATATTAAAATAAGACCCTCCATGCCCAGAGCTTCAACAAATACATAAATAAATAAATTATAATATTAAAATAATAAAATTAATTTATGTGTGGTTTGTAGTTAAAAGAGGGCGTAGAGAGTAGAGATGCTGGTGTGGACACAAAAAAATGATTGTAAATAGAACTATCTTTAATAATTTTATGTAAAGAGAGAGGTAATTTTGAAATAAATAAGGGTGTGTAAAAAGAAAATTTAATTATTTAAAAATTATATAAAGTGTGTAGTTAGAAGGTGGTGTGGAGAGTAAAATAGGGACGTGTGAATTGAACCACCCATTGAGAATTTGAATTTAAAAGACTTGCATTAGGGTTTGAATTAACTTTGGAAATTTTTTGTTAGACACGAAATTTTTATGTCCTCACATGACGCGTACGTGGGCTTTCTGTCACCATTTTAACAGAAAACAAAGCAAAATAAGACAAATTACATCAATTTAGAATGTTCAAGAGTAAATTATCAAAATTAGAAATTTAAGAGCAAGTTACAAAAAGTTGAAAAGTTTAAGGGGCAACAAAGCTAAAAAACCATATACTTAAATCATGTTGAAATATTATAAATATCCTCAAAGTTTTATCTGATTAAAAAAATTCTTTGCATATATCTAAACAAAAAATTTAAAAGAATCTTTAAGAGATAAATTTTTAGAACATAAAAAATGGTCACAATAATTTGTATCGACGTATTATTTAAATGTTCTTCAACTAAAAAATAATTGTTCGGACAAAAAATACAAGAAACCAAAAAACAGAAAGGGCAAATGCATACTCTCCTACCTATTCCTTCGGCATTCAGCCCGGCCGACGTATTTCGTCACTACAAGAGTAAACTCAAGGGAGAGATCTGGGGAGTTTTCTGAGGAAAAAGAGAATTGAGAGAGGATAGAGAAGGGATTTGAGAAAGATTATTATCTAGCAAGTCATATTATGTTAAGTTATTTAAAAAATTTAATATACTTTTTAAATGATTTCTCTGTGTTTTTTTTTTCTAAAGCCCATTAAATGACTTGACATGTAATGTGGGGTGTCATTTTTAGCACAAAAATTGAACAATGATGCATTGCTATCTCCAATTAGGAAGCTCGGTAGGAATGGCAATGTTGCGGGGATGGAGGATGATTTTTTATGTCTATCCACACTATCCTAAACTATTCTCATCTCCGTCTTCATCCCCACTTAAGGAGCGGTGCGGTCGGAGTCGGGAGTTTCTTATTGGGGGAGCCTTCCTCATACCCGCCACATTCTCCATTTTATAAGATTATGCATTTTAAAATTATAGCAATTTAAAATAAAAATATAGTAGAAATTCATTATAAATTTAGACTAAAATTAAAAGTTTCATGATAAAAACTAAATTCTTAACATATTGCAAGCTAAATACAAAAGTAATAACTAACATATAAATAAAAAAAGTTTAACAACACCAAAATGTAAATGTAAATTATCCTTTATTGTTTATTGTTAATAGCTTCAATTTTTATTGTATGATTACACATTAATATGAGAATATGGGGACGGAGGCGGGTTCTCACCCAACCATGAATGGTGGACTAGATTTTATTCTCATCTTTAATAAGTATCTCTCATTCCTGCCCCATTTGAGGTGGGACCCCATTCCCTGTTCCTGCGATAAATATTGTTATCCCTAAAGCTCGGTCCTCAGCCATCTCCCATTATTGTCGTGATAATAATGTCTTCAATTATTGCTTATTTGGCCCCCAACTGCCAAGAAACAAATGCTTATTGCCCTTCTTAGCAAAAAGTCAAGAAATGTGTATTGCCCCACCTAATTTTTGTCAACAATCAACATTCTGAAGTGGGTTGAGCAGCCGAGCCTGGCGGTTTCGTTGTTTCCTTTTAATTACAAATATGAGATACTCGGTATTCGGTGGCTTGCGGTCTTTTTACTTAATCTAGTTGAGCCACGTGTACGCATCCGGAGAATAAGTTTATGAGTTTAATTACTCATAAAAACATCTAATCGTGTTTGGAATTAATCTTGTTTATGTTTTTCACATTTTTTGAGAAAAAAAAATGAAAACGTTTATAAAACGGTGTTTGACACAATAAAAATAAAAAATAAAAATAAAAACGATTTTTTGATTTAGTGTAAAATAAGAGAGAAATGAAAAACGACTTTTAGTCGTTTTTCATTTTTTATTTTTGTTTTGTCCTCTCTCGAGCAGAGAGAAAGAGAGAGAGACATTAATGGTTTTTTATACTGAAAATAATCTCTTAATAAAACTACCAAACACATTTTTTAAAATAATTTATGTCTGAAATTGAAAACGTTTTCATTTTCATTTTCATACGAAAAACACCCCGTTCATTTCGCTGATTCGAGTTTTGCTACAGTAAAATGCTCTCAGAAACAGTCACATCTAACTTTTTTGCTACAGTAAAAAGCTCTCACACAACATCACATATCAACTCGAATTAGCGAACCGAACGGGCCAAAAATCATTTTGGAACGAGTTCCAAACGCACCCGTAGCCTCTTAGTTTTTCGAAAATAAGTTTGTTAATTAGGGTAGGAAGAAAAAATATTTAAAAAAATACCTCGAAAAAGAAATCACAAGAGTTTTGACAAAAAAAAAAAAAAAACTTAAGTAGGGAGATAGTAAAAAAAAAAAAAAAAACTAATCATTTTGATTAAAAGAAATTGAGAAAAAGAAAATATTTCAAAAAAATATTGTAAAAAACTAAACTTTGAGATAATATTAGAGGGGGAAAAAAGACAATAGACAAAAGAAAAGAAGAAAAAAATTAAAAAAGAAAAAGAGGAAAAAATAAAAATAAATTGTATAGGAGTTTTAAGGGGGGAAAAGGAACATCAAACAAAAAGGGAAAAAAAAATAGAAAAGGTAAAATAACAAAAGCAAAACATGAAGGAATAAATTAGAGAGTGTGACACATGACCAAAAGAGAAGTAACCTTTTAACTCTTTTACGTATGTTTAGATAATATTGATAATATGTGTAGCTTAGAAGAAAATAAATTTGCTCCCTGAAAAAAAAAGGAGGGAAAGTAATTTGTGTGAAAGTTTTAAAAAGAATAAAATAGTATTAAAAATCTTATCTATCTATTACGTCTATTATTTCTATTTATACTATTATATATTAAAAAAAAGTTATGAAGCTAGCAGCTCTGGATATATTTTTTTTTCCTATTCATGCTAATTTTTTCATTTTTTATTTATTATCTGTGGTTTTCTCTTACTTATAGTTTAAGAAAAATTATTTAATTTTTAATTCTATTTAATTTTTTATACTTTTTACTTACTTGTTATATATTATATTCTCTTACTTACAACTTAAAAAAAATGATTTAATCTTTATTTTCATTTATGTCATTCATCTATTCTACTTTTTATTTACGTGTTATGTTTTCTCTTTATTAAGGCTTAGGAAAAAAAAAATGAAATTACAGCTAGCTGTCGTGTTTTAATTTTCATGTCCACTTATACCCTTTTTATTTTTTATTTTTTTTACTTTATTGTTTATTTTGACCTTTATGTTATTTGTTCTTGTGCTATTTCTTACTTCTAACTGAAGAGAAAGTGGTCAAATTAAAAATTATTTCTTCTGAATCGTCTAGGTCTAGCTCCCCAAAATAGGAGCTGGGGTCCGTACATTAAGAAATAATCATGTAATTCTTTATTCATTTATTTCTTTTTCCTATTTACATGCTTTTCTTTCTGTATTAAATTTTTTTTATTCGTTGTTAATTTATTAGGCAAAATTTATGGTAGGAACTAAACTTTTGTCCTATCGTGACACTTTTTTTTAATCGTTAGATTAACTTTTTAATGGTTTAATTTGAGACTAAATGTAGTTCTGCAAAGCATGACTTAAAAATTTTAACATAAACACTGAGCAAATCATATTGTTAAGAAAAATTAATTAAACAGTTAAAATAACAAAAATAATGTGACGTTCAAAATGTGTTTTACGCGTAGCTTGCACTTGCATTTTGCAGTCTTAATAGCAAGCTTGTAACTTTCCATTGTATGATACTGTTTGGTTTGGTATCCATGAAAACTTGCACCGTCTTGAGATTTTTTTTCCTGAGTCTGGTAATGCTCAAGATCACAACGCGGTTTAAAACACAAAATACAATGTGCATTTTTAATCTTTCCAACACCTCTTTAAGATGTTACAACCATTTATCTACTCAAGAATGCGGGTGCAGTTCTCCCAAAGATAAAAAGAAAACCAAAAATAAAAATCCAAGAAAAGTTTACCATAGCTGCCCGTCTTCAACATGGCTCCCTGCCTGTGTTTAGCATGGTTCCCCCTTACCATACAGGGAACTGGATCGATGGAAATCTCCAAAATTCGATTTCAATCTTGTCTAAGTCCTTTGGTGGTTTTGTTGTTCAGGCTTGAGCAGTTCGATCTTCGGATACGAGAGGACACGTGTCGCGCTCTTGATCCTAAAGGGGACCTCTTCTAGCCAGAATCAGTCATAATTCAATCTTGGGTTTGGGTGGGCACATTCTGTCTCCAAATTCCAGCCAGGACACTACCAAAGATGGAATGGCAAACACTTGAAACAGCACATGGAACTGCTGTTAAAGGATTTCCAAAGTGTTGGGTCGCCAGAACAACTCCGAGCACCGAGTTCTGCAACATTAAAAGTGTCCATAAGAGCACAACCTTCCCAATTGAACAAATAAAAGCCAACAAATCAAACATAATAGTACTTAAAAGGAATAGGACATCATGAATTGTGTATGATATATGGATATATGAACAACATACCAATCATAAAATCAACCAAGTAGCTAAAAAACAGAAACCAACATTGAGGGCATGTAAAACCTGAAAATTGCTGCCACCCTATTAGCATAACATGGCGACAGTTGTGAAAATTTGTTGAACGTTTGAGAAGCAGCTCAATGAGAAAATTGTGAAGGATACATACCTGCATGCCAACCTCAATAGAGATAGTTCTCGCTGATGCCACATCAATCCCGAGCAATCTAGAAAGTATGTAGCCAAAGAAGAATCCAGATGCGTGAAGAAGAGAGGCAGCAAGCACCACTTGCAGTCCAGACTTGAGGATTGCAGAAGAGCTCTGGGCAATAGCATTCCCGCAAAGAATGGCTACAGTCCCGACCGCGATGGGTGGCATCAAGGGGGAAATAAGTCTAACTAGGCCTGGAAGTACTGATTTAGAAATGCACCGGCCAATACGGGAAGAAGCACAACCTGGTTCAAGCTTCAAAGCATGAATTATATAGTAAAGAAAATGATTACCCTAGTAGAAACTAGAAGTTGCAAAAAAGTATTAATACTTCACTTCACCTGCAGTGTTGAGACCAGTAGTCCAACTGCATCTACTGCTACATACTGCCCAGCGAGTTTCGCTGTGAGAAAGGGCATCATGATCTGCATGAGAATGATTATTGAAGATAATCTCTTACTTGAAAGAGTGACAAGGAATATAGACTTTGGCAACCAGAAAAATGCTTTTATTGAAATAAAGAAAAAAGGGGTTCATAACTTGAAGCAGGAAGTGCAAATGAAAATAATACTCAACCGACCATGGAGAGAAATATACTTGCAGGGAGATCATAACTGCATCAGGTTAATCACCAATACTTTGTTCTACTTAATAAGCTGAGAATTATAGATTTTTTTTTTATTTTTAAGGAGCAACAAAGCTAAAAACCATATACTTAAATCATGTTGATATATTATAAATATCCTCAAAGTTTTATCTGATTAAAAAAATTCTTTACATATATCTAAAAAAAAGATTTAAAAGAATCTTTAAGAGATAAATTTTTAGAACATAAAAAATGCCCACAATAATTTGTATCGACGTATTATTTAAATGTTCTTCAACTAAAAAATAATTGTTCGGACAAAAAACACAAGAAACCAAATAACAGAAAGGGCAAATGCATACTCTCCTACCTATTCCTTCGGCTTTCAGCCCGGCCTAAAGTAAAAATTAAAAAGTATAACTAATGTGAAGTTAATGAGCTTGAGCAGGCATAAGGATAAAGATTGGAGAACGCATACAAATGGGTATACTAAGGCCAATACGGAGTGGAAAGATAGAAATAAATATCTAGTTAAAAAAGGTGTTGATGTTGGGCAGCTTTTAAATTATAGTGATGATGACCTAGCTCCAGATTTTGACCACTATGATGTTAAGCAGGTATGTGCCCTTTTCTTGCTTTCATGTTGTAAAGAAAGCGAATGCCCTTTTCTTTTGTTCATTTCTCTTTCTTGGTGTAACGGATGCGAATCTTGCATGTTAATCTGACCGTAGCTTCAAATGAAGAATCGAGGGAAAAAGAGGAAATTTGGAACTAGTGTCAACATAGAAGAGAATGAGAGTGAATGTTATGCTAAGGAAGGGCAGAAGAAGCTCCTTATCCTTGACATGAATGGAATTTTAGTCCACATTGTTCGTTGCTATATTACTTCTCATTTTATAAATTCAAAATTTTGTTTGATTTCTAGTAGATACAGCACCCCCACACCCTTGAGCTCTTTTTTAAAATTAGGAAAACGATATTGCACGTTTTATTCATTTTGACCAAACACTCTCATAGCCACCCACATCATTTGATAGCTATAAATTCAAAACTTTGTTTGATTACTAGTAGATGCAACACCCCCTTGAGCTCTTTTTTAATAGTAAGAAAAGGTGCATGTTTCATCCAATGTGAGAAAACACTTTCACACAGTTACAATCCTGTAACTACGTTGAGATGCCCACCCCAATCATTTGAGACTATAAATTCAAAATTTGTTTGATTTCTAGTAGATACAGCACCCCCACCCCCTTGAGCTCTTTTTTAATGTTAGGAAAAGGATATTGCACGTTTCATCCATTTTGACCAAACAATCTCATAGCCACCCACATCATTTGAGAGCTATAAATTCAAAACTTTGTTTTGATTGCTAGTAGATGCAACACCCCCTTGAGCTTTTTTTTAATAGTAACAAAAGGTGCACGTTTCATCCAGTGCGAGGAAAGACTCTCACGCATTTAAAATCCTATAACTACGTTGAAATGGCCACCCCAATCATTTGAGACTATAAATTCAAAAATTTGTTTGATTTCTAGTAGATACATCACCCCTACCCCCTTAAGCTCTTTTTTAATATTAGGAAAATGATATTGCAGGTTTCATCCATTTTGACCAAACACTCTCATTGCCACCCACATCATTTGAGAGCTTAAAATTCAAAACTTTGTTTGATTGCTAGTAGATGCAACACCCCCTTAGCTCTTTTTTAATAGTAGGAAAAGGTGCACGTTTCATCCAGTGTGAGTAAACACTCTCACGCAATTACAATCATTGGGGTTGTGCAACCTTCGCCAACCTAATTGCTCCATTGGAAAAAAATCTCTCAGCTGTGAGTGGATTCGCATTTATATTAATGGTAAGGTTGATTTCATTTATCACTTATTTTATTTTGTTTGTTCTTCTTTATTGTTATTTTCCTTTATAACTTCTTTACTTTTACAGGTTTTTGCTTTTGAAAGGTTCAAGCAAATCCAAAAATATATGCTTGAACAACAAAATACAAAAAGACCAGTAGAGTTCTCACATTTTTTGGGATGGATTAAGAGTGTTAATAAAGCGCTGATGAACAGCCGCAGTTTGAAAAAGGCCCATGAATATGTGGCCATGTTAGATTAGGTAAGTGGCTGTTAAAACAGCCTCTCCCCAGAAATATTTTGGGACATGGGTTGAGAGAACAGGCAACCTCTAGAATGTGTCTGTTTTTCCTTTCTGCCACACATCATTTGAGAGCTATAAATTCAAAACTTTGTTTGATTGCTAGTAGATGCAACACCCCCTTGAGCTTTTTTTTAATAGTAAGAAAAGGTGCACGTTTCATCCAGTGCGAGGAAAGACTCACGCAGTTAAAATCCTATAACTACGTTGAAATGGCCACCCCAATCATTTGAGACTATAAATTCAAAAATTTGTTTGATTTCTAGTAGATACATCACCCCTACCCCCTTAAGCTCTTTTTTAATATTAGGAAAATGATATTGCAGGTTTCATCCATTTTGACCAAACACTCTCATTGCCACCCACATCATTTGAGAGCTTAAAATTCAAAACTTTGTTTGATTGCTAGTAGATGCAACACCCCCTTAGCTCTTTTTTAATAGTAGGAAAAGGTGCACGTTTCATCCAGTGTGAGTAAACACTCTCACGCAATTACAATCATTGGGGTTGTGCAACCTTCGCCAACCTAATTGCTCCATTGGAAAAAAATCTCTCAGCTGTGAGTGGATTCGCATTTATATTAATGGTAAGGTTGATTTCATTTATCACTTATTTTATTTTGTTTGTTCTTCTTTATTGTTATTTTCCTTTATAACTTCTTTACTTTTACAGGTTTTTGCTTTTGAAAGGTTCAAGCAAATCCAAAAATATATGCTTGAACAACAAAATACAAAAAGACCAGTAGAGTTCTCACATTTTTTGGGATGGATTAAGAGTGTTAATAAAGCGCTGATGAACAGCCGCAGTTTGAAAAAGGCCCATGAATATGTGGCCATGTTAGATTAGGTAAGTGGCTGTTAAAACAGCCTCTCCCCAGAAATATTTTGGGACATGGGTTGAGAGAACAGGCAACCTCTAGAATGTGTCTGTTTTTCCTTTCTGCCACCCCGTTCTGTTGGGGTGTGTCAACACAAGAACTTTGGTGAATAATGCCCTGGCTCCCAAGATATTCTCCTAGAGTTGTCTCAAAATATTCTTTTGCATTGTCAGTCTTCAACACTTGTATCTTTGTGGCAAATTGTGTCTGAATCATAGTATTGAAATTTTTAAAAATTTGCCCAACTTCAGATTTTTCTTTCATGAGAAACAACCAGGTGATTCTGGTATGATCATCAACAAAGGACACAAACCACCTTGTACCATTAATATTTTTTATTCTAGATGGCCCCCATACATCACTATGAATCATGAAAAAATGATGAGATGCTTTGTATGGCTGAATATGGTAAGAATTACGAACATGTTTTGAGAATTGGCACACTTCACATTGAAACAACTTCGGATTTTTATTGATAAATAAAGAAGGAAACAATTTTTCGATATATAAAAAATTTGGATGACCTAAACGATAGTGCCATAACATGATTGCACTATCTTTATTGGTGTTTTCAACAGATACTAAGCCTACAGTATGAGTTCGTCTTCTAGGAGGTCTGTCAACTTTGAGAAGATAAAGTCCCGAGCTTACCCTAGCACTGCCAATCATCTGAATCCAAAACCTGAAATTCACACAAATCCGAGGAGAATTTAGCAAACACAATTAATTTCTTGAGAGAGTTTACTCACTGATAAAAGATTGCAATCCAGATTAGGAACATGAAATACTGTCTTCAACTCTAGGGTTTCTGAGAGAATAATAGACCCTGTCCCAGCCACTTTAGCGAGTGATCCATCAGCAATTTTTATTGTAAGATTATCTTGACATGGTCTGTAATGATGAAACATAGTTCTGTCTCCTGTCATGTGATCAGATGCCCCAGAGTCTACTATCCATGTGTCCTTATTTTTGGAATCAACAGAAAGAGCACTCAAGTAATTACCTTTGTGTGCCAAAGATTCGTTTCCAATGTTACCCTGAGCAGTTGCTGCTTGTAAGAACATCTTTTGTAGGGTTTCAAGTTGTTCCTTGTTGAAAGGATTGGATTTCGAGGAAGTAGAATTTCCTTCTTCAACTGCAACATGATTTTCGCGGCTATCTTTGTCCGTAGCTGGTCGTGAAGGTTTCCAATCTGCAGGTTTGCCATGTAGCTTCCAGCATGTCTCACGGATGTGTCCTGTTTTTCGGCAATGATCGCACCATGGTCTCCCCTTCTTCTGCCGATTGTCGTAGCTGGTGTTCTGGGCTCCTCGAACAGCTAGGGCAGATGAGTTATCCGTGATCGAAGCACTGATGGATGATTCCCCGAGCATCCCCTTTTTCCTGCTTTCTTCTTTGCGCACTTCAGAAAAAACTTCTCAGATGCTTGGTAGGGGTTTTGTCCCTAATATTCTTCCTCGAACTTCATCCAAGTTCTTGTTGAGTCCCATCAAGAACTTGAATATTCTCTTCTTTTCCACGATTTCTCTGAATCTTTTTGCATCACCCGGACAGTCCAACTTAGAGTCCTCAAATACGTCTAATTGTTCCCAATTACGGGTGAGGATATTGTAGAATTGGGTGGCAGAAAGATCTCCTTGTCGAAGGTCATGGATTGTAGTTTCAATCTCAAAAATTACTGAGGTATTTTCCTTACTCGAGTAAAATTCTTTAGCCACATCCCATATTTCATGTGCAGTGCTGTAGAGCAAAAAATTCTCACCTAGTTCGTTGGTCATTGAATTTATTAACCATGACATGACCATATTGCTCTCTGTTTTCCAGAGTCTGAATGTGGGATCCCCTTCCTTTCGAGGGATGATCTCGCCTGTGAGATATTCGTCCTTCCCTTTTCCGCATATGTACATCATAACGGACTGCGACCATTGAAGATAATTGTTCCCATTCAGTTTGTGCCCTGTAATGGGAAGATGAACGCCTTTTGCAATTCCATAGGGGTGCTAGGATTCGAGACTCCAGAGCCTAAAGTGACTTCGGATGATGACTCCTTCTGCCTCTTGGTGGCCATTCCGTATTTGGTCATCAGAGAGGGATTTTTGGAAGGCTCTGATGCCATGTGAAAAATTGAGAAATAACTAGAATATTTCTCATTGAATAATGAATTAACGAAAATAAGTTTAAATAGGAGGAGATGCCCCAATCGATTCCTCAAAACAAGGAACTGATAAACTAAAACACTATCTCTAATCCTAGTAAAGATAATAAACAGGAAAAATAAATGAGAGGATCAGGTAAGTCATTATCCGAATCTCTTTATTTTTAGAAACCAAAAGACTAACTTAACCCTAGTAATTTAAACACCGAATTTCCACAGATAGATTATAGAATATAGTTTATAGATTATAGAATATAGTTTATAGATTATAGATTACGAAATAAGACAAACAAGTGATATCACAACTAGAAACTCTCACAAGGACCATACATGCAATGTATCAACTAGATGTCGTTTTAAAATCCAGCTACATTCTTTAACAGGTAAAGTTTACATTAGTGCACTTACAAAAATCTAATTAAACCTCATATAACAACAAAAGATATCTCTCAAAGAAGAAACGATCCATGTACGGAAATAAGTGGCAATAGCATAAGAAGGATAAAGGTACATAGAAAAGAAAAAATACACAAAACTGTAAAACAATGTAAACATACCTCATGGTGTGACGTTCAGATAGCATTAACAGTTAGCAATAATAAGGAGAGTTCCAACTTCCAAGGGCAAAGAGATGCAACCTGTAAAAGGATAATAAATGTTGCGCATAAGAGACCAGCGTGAAAGAATAAGAATACAAGTCCATAACAAGCAGCTATTTGTTTCCTTTATATGTAATGACGAATAGTCATGGGAGCCAAACAAAAATAGGACACAAAATCACATGTACTTTAGAAAACACAAATCTAACATGAAATTAAAAAATGGGAAAAAAATAAAATGAGTATCTAAAAGCACATTATGGTAGATTAATATACATCATTAGAAGAGAGTGTTCGTGCAAGAAATTGTAAATCACAGCTATTAAAGCTTGATGAAGCATCTAAAATACACTAGCCAAAAGCATAGGGCCACCTAGATCACATAATTAAGCCAAAAATACTAAAAGGACATGTCGTCTATGTCTACGAAATAGCAGGCAATACCAGCTAAACATAAGCTATCAGATTAATGAGGAACCAAATTTGCATGTCTACATCAGAGAACACATTTCCCAGTCATTTACTTCAGCAGTGCTATTACTGGTCAAAAAGGAATATTGATACAACAGTCAACTTCTGAAATCCAGCTTCTCAGATGCTATTGGATTTAAAAAGATGCTAATGCTTTCAAATTCTTTACACTTGTTGCTACATACACTGTGCAGCATTACGTAATCCCTAAAATGCTTGCGTTATCAATTCCTTCTCACCGTAACACTCCTGCCTTTAGTACACACCTCTTGACATCTAGTAACCAACACCAAATCTTCACCACACATTGTACTAACAAAATAGCCTTCAGTTATGAATCACAGTAACTTGATTGGTCAGGCCTTTCTCTCATGCAATACTTGCTTCAGATAACGGACCGAACTAGAAACTAAAAACCCAGGAGGGAAAACAAACTGAAACAAACTTTGTATCTATAGTTCGCACATAATGAAGCGGAAACAGCAATCTCCAAATCTTGCATGTTATAAAAATTTAGAGAACTCCCCTTCACTTTGGAAAAAATTCTAATTGAAACAATAAACCACAGAGGAAGCTCATAGAAACTGATTTCTCACTCTGCCAACATGACAGATATAAAAAATAAGAGCTAAGAAGCAAGGCGTCAAAATACCTCATTAGCGGATTACAGGGATTTCACCCATATAATGCCACCAACACAATGCATCATTAGTCTGGATTTACACCATAAATAAGTTAACATGTGTTTTACAAGGAGAAAACCAACACTGGGCAGAAGGAATCCAAAAAAAATAGCAAAACAGTAATAACTAATAAAGTTAAAAAACTTACTTGACCAAGAAATTCAACCTTCAGCTTCATTGTGGAATAGTCTTGCCAAAGAACAGCATATCTCACGCAATGGATACACTTCTCTTAGTATATGTTGTTGTTCTTCTAAGAAAATGATTTATATGGAGGGAACTCCACTCACAAAATTTTCTCCTTAACCCTGGATGTTAGGTTCTCTACATGCTCCAGTTCTTCTAAAGGAAATTATATGAGATGGACAATCTGTCTGTTCAGATATTTACCATAACCCAAACTCCAAACACTAAACCACAAGGTGTCAAAAGAAGGAAATTTCTTCACAAATGAAAGCCTGTATTTCTGACAATCTAATTCACCTTTTTCTTTTTTTGAAAAAAAAATGACAAACTATGCATTACTAGTGCTATCGTCCCTTCTAAATTCAACTACTACTGATGAGCTATAAATTAAAGCCTAAAAGTCAGCAAGAAATTCAAAAGGAAGAAGTTTGTCAGCTGCAAAGTAAAAATAAAAATAAAACAGTAATAATATACAAATGAGCTATAAATTAAAGCCTAAAAGTCAGCAAGAAATTCAAAAGGAAGAGCAGAAACTAAAAAGAGACTGACAATTAATATAGAGTTTGCTGAAAACTCCCAAATAAAGATAATAAAAAAATGACTCCGTAGGATTTGACCAGAGAATTGGCGCGGATATAGCCAATTCTACAAGTTTCCTAAAAACTAATAACATTCTCGGCTACCTACTTCATCATGTCTCCAAAATACAAGGAATAGGATTCAGGGTCTCAGAATCTGTACCGAGTAAATCAAAAAATACAAATCCATAAATAGAGTTTGTTAAGAACTTAGGATTAAGATCATTCTATATATGACCATCGGTAGACTTAATTAGAATTTCTATACTTAACAGAAATTATTAGAAATTCATATTGTGTCTGTGTCCTTGTTCCACATAATCTCATTATGCGAAATACACTCATTCAATATCTCGCCATATTAACAGTGCGGATAACACCGTTCCATTCTAAATGGGAATGACCTGTATTAATAATGTTTTAATTAAAGATTCTGAACTTTAATTAAATTCATTATGAACATTACTTTTTGATTATTATCTTTAAACATTATCCTCTCGTATATAACACTTATATACAATGTTTAAGGTTACATAAATAATCATGGAATTTTCATTGACATTCATAAAATATTCACAAATATATACACATAAAATTGATGAATAAACTATTTTATTAAATAAATAATAAATATTCTATTACATCTTATACTTCTAGGACACCATTCCCAACAAAAGACAGGGTAAACACACACACACACACACACACATATATATATATAATATTCTAATAAATTTATCGTATTACGTATTCATAAATTTTATTTATATTTTCCTTAACTTATTCCTATTTTTATACATACAGATTTTCCCATCAAAGTCAACAAATTGAATTCCTACCACCGCCAAAAAAACCTCTTCAAACAATTGAATAACAAATATCAGCAAATAGGAGAACAATAAATGAACTCAAAACATTGGATGCACAAAATAATATGGTATTACCAAATCATTTTTATTTATTATATACCTTTATTTATTTAAAAAAGTATTTTATAACATTAAAAAAATATTTATATATATTTTACAGGTATAGATTAATAATCCAAATTGAAGATCATACTGGAGACATGAAAGTTATCGCTTTTGGCAGAACCGCTCAGGCATTAATAAAAAAACCATGTTCTGCATTAACAATTAACAAAGGCTTTACCGATCCGTTTATAATTCCACCAGCTATTGATCAGATCCGAGGACAATAAAAAATCTTCCAATCTTCTTTCAACAACGAGGCACCCAATTGAGCACAATAATTTCCAAAATATTTGAAGACATCCATGTTCCATCATCGCTGCCAAAACAGTTAACTACATGAACAAAAGATCCACAAAGGTAAATAACGTTTTTTTTTTATCAACTATACATAAAAAATATTTATATTATATTGATCACAATTTTAAAAATTTTATCATTTTTCAGCCCACAACTAATATCAACAGCACAGCTATCAACACCAGTCACATTTGATCCACACACTCCGACACCTAAAAAACCTGGTACAAGGTAAGTCACATTCAACACAACAAATATTATCAACTAATTTAAATACATATCTACAAATTATTCCATTTTTACAACCCTGAATCAAGAACAACAAGAAAATCTGGAAAACGTCCAAAAACAAGGTAATATAAATATTTTTATAATATTTATTTCATATTATATATTTTAAACATCTTTAATTTTCTTAACACTTATATTTACAACCAATTTTCTCATTTTTATATTTGTAGCTGAAAGAAATGAAACGCTCAAGAATCATAATAACATTGTATTTTATTTTGTACAATCAGTATATATATTATAAATAATAATACTATATATGTCTGTATAAATATGTTTGTACAAATTTTATATATATCATATAATATAATACTATATAATACATATATATATATATATTTTAAATACAACTATTATATAATACAATATTGTACTCCGTAGCAACGCGTGAAATACAGGCTTGTAAAAACTAATAAGGGTAAGTTAGCAAAATTGTTCAATTATGCACTATGTTTTAAAAAAATAACCCACGTTTTATTTTATTAAATAAATATGCCTTTATTTAGATTACTTGCTAAGTAATTCAGTTATTACAGTGCTAAATTTTCCCTCCAATTCCATATCCCTCCAACTCCATAGCTAGAACTGAACCTAAGTGCCTGTTTATTTCACGTTTTTCGAGGATACAAAATTAAAACGGAGAGGAAAAAAGCGTTTGCTTCTCGCCTGACTTGCACTGTTTGCTTCTCGGCCGAGCTCCTCTGTTCCCTTCCCTTCCCTCCCCGACTCCGTCCCTACCGAGCCTTCTAAGTATCTTCACCCGCGAAGAAGCCATTCGAAACCACAAGTTATTCATCAGAAACAAACGGGTCCACATTTGTGAGTTTGTGCTTTTCGTAATTTCTTCTTTGTTGCGATGATTTTATTCATTTATTATTTTTTTTGAAACAAACGGGTCCACGTCTATGAGTTTGTGCTTTTCGTAATTTCTTCTTTGTTGCGATGATTTTATTCATTTATTATTATTTTTTTTTTGGAGTTAGTTTTTGCTGCTCTTGGGCTAGGGTTTTTTTTTTTTTTTTGGTTTACCCGTTTGTGTTAAACGTAATTCAGGTTTTTGTGTATATTTAATTTTTCAGGCTTTTTCCAGTTGGTAATACCTGCCTTTGCCTTAATCATACGACCAAATAGATGAGTTCTGGTGGTTGCACAAATCAAGTGAAAAACTTAAAATTTGATTGGTTTAAAACTGAAAAGGAAAAAAAAAAAAAACAGAGAGGAACAAAAATATGATCTTGATTAAGTTAGTTGCAAATGAAGATTTGTGTCGTTTCTGGCCATTTATTGACCAACTAATAGTTTTTGGTCCACCTAAATTGTTAAATATCTTTCATGACATTTTTGATTGGTTGTCTTGTGTTTCTAATAAGTTGTTTAATAGTTGGCATGTTGAATCATACACATAATGGACTGGTTTAGATCGATCCTAACCAAATAATTATAAATAGTTTTTATATTAATGGATTCATAGAATATTGTATTAAATTTGGTACGAAGATAAAATCTTAAATTGTGTATTTGCGTGAATCCTTCTTACTTTTTATTCAACCGCTACAAGATCAACAAGTCCGTGAGCTTGGGCTTCTATTGCTGACATAAAAACATCTCTTTCCATGTCTTCGGAAATAACCCTCTTGATGTTTGTTACAAACATGAGGAGAAATATGAAGAAAGTAGATCTAAGCCAATTTGGTTTTTCAGTATTTCTTGTTTACTGTTATTTAAAGTCAATTTTAACATATTAATGTGTCTCCGTTGTGAGTTCTTGTGTGCTAGATACATAAACAATGGCAGCCATAAAAACTTGGGTCGTCTCCCAGCATCTCAACGCGGTCATGGATTGGGATGTCCATCCCAGAGTAGCAGAGAAGGTGAGAACCACTTGTTTTAAGTGGTTCTTAGATATAAAAGTCGTAGCAGCAGCTGCGCAGGTGAAACAAAGTGTACAATTAATAAGTGCACTTTGTAAGTTTTATGACGCTAAAGAACATTATTTTTGTATTAATAATAATATACTTTATTTAGGTTTAGAAGATGTTTTTTACATTACAGGACTACCGATTGATGGATTTCCAGTTTCAGAATATGAAACTTCTGATATTAATAATTTTATTGCACAACATTTAGGCCCCGAGACACGTCAGATGGACTTGTTAGTCGGGGGCAGAAGTAAACAAATAAGACTAGTCCGTCTTAAACAACATTTTCAGAATCTCCCATTAGATTCTGATGATGCAACTGTAATTAGATACACACAGGCTTATTTATTGTATATAGTAGGAAGTGTTATTGTAAATCCTTCTTCTCATAATAGGGTTTCTCCTATGTATCTTCGACTTCTTAATTTAGAAGATGTAAATAGATACGCTTGGGGTTGTGCAACATTTGCCAACCTAATTTCTTCATTGGACAATAATCTCTTAGCTTTGGGGGGATTTGCATTTATGTTAATGGTAAGATTGATTTCATTTATCACTTATTTTATTTTGTTTGTTCTTCTTTATTGTTATTTTCCTCTATAACTTCTTTACTTTTACAGATTTTTGCTTTTGAAAGGTTCAAGCCAATTCAACAATATATGCTTGAACAACAAAATGAAGAAAAACCAACATAGTTCCCACTTTTTTGGGGATGGATAAAAAGTGTTAATAAAGTGCTGATGAAAAGCCGTAGTTTGAATAAGGCCCATGAATATGTGGTCATGTTTGATTCTTTTGTTGAGGATGATGTAAGTTTTTTCTTTTTTGCTTTCATTTATACTTTTGTTGTTTCTTTTGAAGAGTGTTCTAATACTTAAGTAATGATATTTGTAGATTGAATGGGAGCCGTATACAAGAATAAATGAACAAATTAGAGAAGCAAATAGGGAACAACTTGATATGCGGTTTGCTCGAGTTCCCTGTATTTGTTTTGCAACCGTAGCATATCATATGCCTGAAATTTGCCCAAGGCAATTAGGCATTGATGAGGCACAACTTCCCTATTTTGCTCCCCTGCCGCCAATCAAAGTAATTAACCCAAGTAGTCATAAAGATATTGATTGGCGCACTCACAAAAAGTATGCGTGCATCATTGAGAGTTGGGCAAACCGACGACGACAGTTAATAAGACAAGGTAAACACTTAAGAATCCATTTGTAACAGTTTCATTATTGCTTACTACATTACATGCTTTAAAAAATGTTTTTTATTTTTATTTTGGAGTAGGAGACTTTGCTAGGGCAGGTGATGAAGTTGATCATGAGCCGGTTGCTCCTCCAAGTCCTCAAGATCCAGTTGCTCCTCCAAGTCCTCAAGATCCAATTGCTCCTCCAAGTCCTCAAGATCTAGTTGCTCCTCCCAGTCCTCAAGATGCAGTTGCCTCTTCTAGTTACCAAACTCCTTCTAATGTTGGGGAAGATCCTTCCATCGTTGGGGAAGCTTCTACCATTGTACGTGAGCGTACCCTACTAACGTACCAAAGGGGCATTCGCTCGGTGTTTAGGATCTCTCCTCAAGATCCGGTTACTCCTTAAGTATGGATCATTAGAAGAGGCAATGATGGGGTGCTGAGGCCATTCACGAACGTCCCAGATAAGCCCCTCAATCTCAATCCCACACCAAATCAACAATACCTATGATCACTAACGTTTCTTATGGCATTTATTTGATGAATTATTGCTCTTTGCGTTGTAAAATTTTAAAAGCATTTATTTGGAAATATTTTTTTTTCTTTTTTATTTCGAAGAAATGTTATGAAAAAGACTTTTGTTCCTAATCCTATTGGACAAGCTCCATCATTGTCTTTAGGTAGTACATCAATTATCATGGCAACAAAACAAAGAAAGGATAAGAACAAGCCAAAAGAAGCCTCACATTTTTTATAACCTCCATTTATATTGTATGTATCTATCGAATCTGCATGCTTATACAAACTCGATTGTCTAAATATATTAATTGGTTCTAATGTTTAACCGCAAAAAAAAAAAAAAAAAAAAAAAAAAAAAAGTAGAGAGAGAGAGATACTTGGACTTAATAATTATATTCAATTTAAACCCCCTTTAAAAATTCCGTTGGGAATAAAATTTCACACCCTATAAATGAATGCTCTTAAATTTGAAATGATTGCTAGATTTCAATAATGGCGTGCAAGGACACCCGTGTGACTCGTCTCCTCAATATAATTGAAGGAAGAGAGAGAAAGAGAGGGGGGGGAAAAAAGATGTTCTACAACTGCCTAGTATACCTACAAGATTGGTAAAGAATTCTCTTAAAATAAGCCCTTTTTTTTATTGATTATTGATTCTTAAGCCTCACATTTTTGGTGTAGCACTTGAAACAAATATCATTGGGGCTCTTGATTCAACCCCAGTTGCTTATAATTTATGTAGTCAATTCCATTTAACCGTACACAACATAATATCTGCTCTGGCAACTCTTCAGCTTTGTTTCCCTGTCAAGATATTGATGTAACACAAATTAAAAAACACCAACATATGAAAAAATAAATAAAAAAATAAAAAGAATAGCAGTTTTGAGAAATTCAATCTTAATTTTTTCAGAGTACACTTACCTGAATAGTGAGGCCAACATCCAAAACGCAGAGCTTTAGTCTGTCCAAGAAGGATTCAAATCCTTTCCTTGAGATGTAACTGAATCTGTGCATGTCCAAATCAATCTCAAAGTAGTGTTCGCCCTGCATATAGTGTCCATTTTTATGTCAGCTGAAGGAATTCAAAATACAGATGAACTGAATTGTTTTGTTTTGTAAAACAAATTCCTGTCGTAAAAAAGGATACATAAGCGTAAAATGAAGGACGGGAATCGATCTTAGCCAATTTAAGTAGCTCAAACTTACTGAGTAGAACTCATGTTGAGGACGCGAAAGAACCGGTTTTTCGTTGTAAGCCTGTATAAAGGGCCGTTCTGCTGCACTTAGATGAAGGTCTTCTAGATTAGCAACACGTCCTAATATCTTCAGCCTTTCCCTAAAGGGCACATTAGAATCTACAGGAAAACCTTTGACCTTCTCAACTTCATCATCAATCAACTTCTGTTTTCAGTATTTAAAAAAAAAAAAAAACCAACAACAACAACGGTAAGGAGTCTAATAAAAACACAGAGAACAGCACTTGCGAAGTTCAAAGGCTCTTCATCTTTACCCTGATGCTTTCTTGAAAATGAGGTGGAAGTTCCTTAGAGTATCTTTCGGAAAGCTTAAAGTATAAAACAAAACTCATTCCTTCACCGTCCGTGTCACCCTTCAATAATGAGGCGGGATACAGCGGAATCTGGACAACAAGAAAAAGGCAGCATCAGAACATCTGAAAAAAAAATGGATATACATGTTGTGCGCACGTGTGAGTGGTGTATAATGGAGAATCTAAATAAGAGGCGATCAAGGAAAAAATGTTTGTCTTCACACAAATAAGAATGGCCTGCATGCCAACCTCACTTGGCTGATTTATGATTTGTTGAATAAAAGTTTTGAGTCTATAACTAGTTATTATCTAGTTCAATTGTCGAATTTCCAGCAGAAGTTGTATCTCATGACTCAAAAGTCTATAAACTGCTGTCTAAACAAGGGACCGAAGTTATCTAAAAAATTAGAACATTTCTCCCTCTCTCCCTCTCTCACAGAGAGAGAGAAAGACAGAGAGAGAGAGAGAGAGAGAGATTTGATACCTGTACATTTACTACAAGAATAGAAGGTAGTCTCCCAGGAGAATTAATAACGGGGAGTTGCACAAATCTAGCAATATGATTGATTTTTCGGGGACATAAGAATACATCTACACCAAATGGATAATAAGCAGCATAGCTGGGGGCATATTCTTTCTTCTTGTCACTGCAGGAAATTTTCAAATGAAATAAACAGTTAAAACGAAGCTTCGATAATAAAAGAATTCAACAATGCAAAACTCAATTTTGATTTATGTGCACGATGTACAAATATCAAATATAAGTCTAACTTAGTTTAACATCACATGTGCAACCTATCTATGTATAATGAAGGAGAGCACATTAATATGTAAGAATGTGAATATATGAAATAGCCATGTACAAAACCAATTCAAAACTATCATCTCAGCCTTACCGGATGTAATTCACTCCTCGAACTCTAAAAGTACTTGGCTCAACCAGGGTCCAACTGTCTAGGATTTGCTTATCTACGGGGCAAAAAGGTACTTGAGAACCAGCGATTGGTCGTTGCAGAAGCATCTTTGGGGAAACTGTAATTACAAATAGAGAGGAATAATTAAAGGAACTAAATTTTCATGTATCTAAGATTCTTCTGTCAATATGAATACTAGAGGAAGGATTCAAAGAGGTGCTAAAAGAATTTCATGTAAGCAATTGATGGTGGTATCTTGTAGATGGTGGTGGAAGTATAAGCTCTAGAAGAGGCAAAAGAAAATTATATGGTGCTAAGAAATATACAGTGTAGTCGAAATATACTATACAACTATGACTAGTTTCTGTTACCAAAATGACATGAAAACAAAAGATGTTTGAGTTCCATATTACATACCTGGAGCAGCAGGGGCATTTCCTTCTTTCGACTTGAAAGAAAGTTTCAGAGCTGCCTTTTTCTTAGCATTTGGCGGACTAGTACTTGATGATCTTCTCTTTTCAACAGGAGGAACGGTAGAGGCAAGACAAGGCAAGCAATTACTTGGAAGAATCCCACAGTTATCCACTACTGTGTCCTCCTTGCCCGGATTTTCATCCACAGAGGACGACATTTCATCTAGGAATACAGGTTGATTTGCTTCATTTGTTGAAGGTCCATCATATTTAGGATGGGTTTCACTGTCATCCGAATTCAAGACTCGAGAACATGAATTCGGAGCAACTTCGCTGACGGAGTTGCGTGCAGAATTTCCTGATAAGGACAGATTTTCCAAGCCACTTGGAGATAAGAAATCTGCACAAGTCAACATTTTAACGACATAAACAAAAGAAGATTATAACTAACTGGGTAAATGCAAACAATCTTGCAACTGAAAACCTCTGCGAAAATCATACCGTCTTGAACACTTTGGTAATCGTCATCCCCATCAGAAAAATCAAACCGGGGAGCTGAATCAAACCAGGCCTCTTCAGTACTTCCTGCCGAGATGCCATCACATTGTAAAAGAAATGAGAGGTAAGGTCATTAAAAATAAAAGTAAATTCAGGGCACATGAATTTGTCTTCTGAGAATGCATATGTTTGATAACAAAATGCTGACAAAGCTAGACTAGTTTATCAGAGAGAGTGAACAAAGATAATCAAGATAATTTGGAGAATGTATAAACCGCCAAGGCACATAAGAATTACCATGCTTTCCAAGAAAATCAGTGAAAAAGATACCAAGAAAATACAGAGGCAATTCAACCAAGAATTGCATTTCCAGTTTTCTACCACATAATCTCATGCCAAGAGATTATTGACCGCCAAAGATCCAACCAAGAAAATCAGTGGAGAAGAAAATCAGTCAAGAAAATACAAGAAAGAATTCCAACAAAAATTGTCATTTCTAGTTTTCTATCACATAACCCAATGCTAACGTATTATTGACCGCCTAAAACCCAACCAATAAATTACAACAATCCAAAAATCCACTAAAGCACCCAAAAGGGTCTTCCTTTTTTTCATTTTTTTTTCCTCCAATCAAATAATAGACGCCTACCAACAAGAAACACTCAAAACTCAAGAACCCACCAAAATTCAACCGAAACCCACCCAACCCAGAAAAACCAAATTCCAAGAGAGCACGCTCAATCACAATTCCAAGACCATTTCAGAGAGAGAGGGAGAGAGAGAGAGAGTAAAGAAAGAGAATGTACCTTGCAAAGTTGGGTTGGTGATGGTGGAGCGATCAACTGGGGCTGACCTACCGGGTCTCTCCGATGAGGCCTCGGAAGACCGAGACGAAACTCTTCCCTTGAGACCTCTCTTCCTCCTTGAACGACTCGTCGTCTTCCTGGACGAGTCCAATCCTCCTCCGACGCACCCCTGAGGCGCCGAGAAACACCCTCCCATCTTTCTCTCTCTCTTTCTTTAGAGTTTGATCATCACTGTATCACCACCAACTCGGAGATAAATTATAGAGAGAGAAACTGAGGTTTTAGGAGAGAGAGAGTGTGTTTTTAAGTTAACAGCTGATGATTTTTTTTCTTTTATTCGGGAGTCGTCGTTGTTGTTATGCTTGCATTGTATTTGCGTCTCCACAAAGCCTTCATTCAGACGCAAAAAGCTTTTTATTTTATTTCATTTATTATTATTATTATTATTTGCTATTATTGTTTATTTTGATTGGACGAGCTTTTATTTTGTCGATTGATTATTTAGTTTTTTAAAATAAAAAAAAAGGGAGATGACGGCAAGTTGCTGTAAAAGCGGCCTACACCAGTGGAGTCGGGCGATAGAAGGGCATGGGACCCACGTAATGAGGCAAATGATTTACCACGTGGCGAGATCTCGCTTGCCCAAACGTGTGTGCTTGTTTGGCGATACTTCTTGTTGTTTTTTTCTTTTAAATAAAAAAATTCCTGAAAATTCTTTTGTTTTTTGGGTTTTGATAAATTTTTTTTTTTGAACTTTTTGGTGACGTTGTAGTTGGCGTCGTTTGGTGATGGTGTTCTGTGTTGGCGTTTCTTTTTTCTTTTTTTTTTTCGAGTTTTCATGGTAGCGCGTCTGTATGTACTGTTTTTTCCTTTCTTTTTTCAAATATACTTTTCTGTAATTTGTCATTTTCAGTCTGAATTTTGTCACGAAGGAAACCCTGTGGTACAGTTTCGTCATTGTCCTTTTCTTTTTGTGTTAAAAATGGAAATTTTCGTTAATTACAACGAAGGCGGCTAACGCTTATTAAAATAATTCAGCAAATAAGCTCTTATTGCAATGATTTTAAGTTCCAACACCCCCCAAAATAATGTCTTATTTTTCATGAGAATAATTTATTAATATAATAAATCTTTTGAGGGTAGAAGGAAGATTATTTAAGCGAAACAAAAAGTCAAAACAACTTTGATTAGGTTGTGTTGGGTTCTTCCGCTAGTTGGGTAGAGATCCCGCAGGATATTTTTCTGCAATTTTGATGTTTTTAGGTGTGTTGCAATCTAGAATTAGTTTTAAAATAATTTTATTTTTAATAAAAATTAAAAATGAAATTATTGTAAGTATTATTTTAAAATTGATTTTAAAATTGAGTTTGACTAATTTTTTAAAAAATTATTTTGAGTATAATAAAAAGTGAAATCGTGTTTATTAATTAATATATTATAATATTATTGACAAGTACTAAAAAATAAAAACAGAAAAGTGAAAATAATTTTCAACTACTTTCTAATTCTTTCACAAAAATCATTCTCACTGTTTTCGTTTTCAAAACATTTATTAAATAAACGTCGTTTCGTTTTCTTTTTTATTTTTTATTTCTCGAAATACGTAAAAATTGTTTTAAAAAATGATTCCAAATACACATTATGTTTTGTGTTTTGGTTTTCACTATTAAATATTTAGTCTTAATTATTTATAAAAAAAAAAAAAAACTCTTAGAATGTAAATTACTGTTTTACCCCAACAATAAGAACCGTTGGATCCGATCCGTAAATGTTCATATTAAGGGCCCGTTTAGTTCGCTGATTTGAATTTTTAATTCGAGTTGAGATATGACTTTATGTGAGAGCCCTTTACTGTAGCAAAAAAATTAGATGTGACTGTTTCTGATAACGTTTTACTGTAATAAAATTCGAATTCTAAACTCAAATCGGTGAAATGAACGGGAAGCACGCAATACAAAATTACTCACACTCACATGATAGACTGTTAAAAAAAATTAATCTAATAATTAAAAGAACTGATCCTCTAGATAACGATAGGATAAAACAACAGTTATTCTTACAAAATGAACAACTTTACGATGATTTGGGTTTTCTTGGGATTTCGTGGTGATGGTTGATAGGACGTACATAAGGCTTACGTGACAGATTTCACCAAACTCCACCTAATTATCAGAACTGTGTGTTGTAGGTTTGGCGTTTGACTCAGTGAGAACAAAGGCGTCGATGAAGCTCTTCCTAGATTTTGACACTTTTGTTCACACACAATCGCGCACACACGTGATTTCATGTATAGATATGTGCTTTAATCTTCATCTTTATGTTAGTCTTGAATGGCTATTTTTATCTTCCGATTTCTGACTAATTGAAAATTTGAAGTGTTTTAAGTCTCGTTTATTTTACCAATTCAATTTTTGTTATAGTAAAAAAGTTTAAAAAAACAGTCACATCTAATTTTTTTAATACAGTAAAAAATTTTTACATAAAATTACATTTTAACTCAAATTAAAAATTTAAATCAACACATGTGATTCTTGCTTGGACCTTTTCGTTTTCTTCTTTGTTTGTTTAATATTTCTTTTGAAGAAGGTGGGCAGTTTTTCTCTTATTGTAGGTACACAAGGGCATTAAAATTTTGTGGCTTAAAGATGCCTTTGTTCCTTTAGAATAATAATATCAAAAAAGTGCGTAGGAAAATTGATATAACTTTAAACAAATGCAACTAATATTATCTTTTTTTTTTAATTGAAATATAATTCCTAGATTGGACAACACTAATAGAACCTGGAAGGCGACGGCAGTATAAACAAGTTAAAACAAAAACAAAACAAATAGAAAAAAGCTCATTAAAGAACCAAAATAATAGTTGGGCACATCACTCCTTACTACTCTTCTACCTAATATCACTAATGCACTTTCTTAACTTTCTTAGGACAATGAAGATTAAGAAGAGTCACGTCTCATACATCATAAAATTATTTTATTTTTCAAAAAAAAAAAAAAAAAAAAACTCAACCAAGCCATGAATGTGAATATAATTTCAGGGTACAGCTTATAAATGTTGACAGGGCAATGGGTTCATATGTGGTGTACGTGAGTTGGCAAAGGGTCCATTGTTCCAAGCATGTGGAGTACAAATTTGGGATCCTCCTATCCTCCAAAGAGGCCAGTCACAAAACTAAAATCTGTCAGGCATCGTTCATTTCACCGATTTGAGTTTTCAATTTTAAATTTTTATAGTAAAAAATTTTTAAAAAATATCACATCTAACTTTTTTAAATATAATAAAAAATTCTTAAAAAATATCATATTTTAATTCAAATTAAAAATTTAAATCTGTAAAGTAAACGAGACCTACTACACCTGAATTTCACGAATACAAACACCGGTCAAAGCTCTCCCCCACGAGGAGAGTTTATTGGCCTGTCATGGATAGTAACAGCTAGCAGGGCAAAAAAAAAAAAAAGTTTATCCAACTTCATTCAGGAGATAGTGACGTTGGGACCCTTATTGGGTTGGGGGAATCGCACGCCCATAAATGCCGCCACATCCATTTCAATGAGTACTGCCTTTAAAAAAACGAGCCTCCATGATTATAGAGATCCGTTGCTGTATATATTATTGGAATTCCTATTATCTAAACTGTCCTCTCAGCGAAATGCCACTAATGCCCCTTAGAAATTGGACAAATATTTTTTAGCATCTTAGACTCACTATTATTTGAGTGATGAAGTTAGAATAAATATCGGCTGTATTTAAAATTGATCATATTTTTATTTTTCACATTTTTAAAAAATAAAAATAAAAATGTTTTTAAAACGACGTTTGACGTAATAAAGATAAAAAACAGAAATGAAAATGAATTTTTGGTTTAGTGTAAAATGAGAGAAAAATAAAAAATAACTTTTAGTCATTTTTTATTTTTATTTTCGTTTTCTCTTCTCTCGAACATAGAGAAAGAGAAAGAGATATTAATGGATTTTTTTATATTGAAAATAATATCTTAATAAAACTATCAAACACATTTTCAAAAATGATTTCTGTCTGAGATTGAAAACGTTTTTATTTTCATTTTCATATAAAAAATAAAATCATTTTGAAACGAGTTCTAAACACTCATCATTTTTTTTTTTTTTTTTTTTGCCTCTAATGGGTCCTAGCTTCCAAATCCTAACATTATTATGTTATATTGGACGAATATCACTAATGATAATATTGTTAGTCAAATCAGGGAGAATGCAAGATGTGATTTAATTAGGGATTTAATTAGGTTAATCTCACATACTTCGATGCTCAATCTGATATTCTTTTCCCTCTAAGCCTTGATCAAGAACCAGTCAAAATTTGAAATAAGCAATAATATGAAGAGAAAGACTGCAATACCGTAGGTGAATGGATATATACCAATACTGCTTAGCCTTGAGATGTCTAACTCTAACCCGGATATGTCATGATATACTACGTTGCCAATCAAAGGGAAAAAGATTATAGAGTTGCAGATAGAAATACCCGCGGATTAGTGATTTATTACTGCAAGCCAACAACCAGTGCAAGTAGCCAAAAGCATCATGCATGTTATCAACTAGTGCAAAGAATTCACACCAAACAGTTTTCCACGAATGACATAATTTGGTAAGGAAAATTTGGAAAATACTAATTTGGTAGGATCTGGATCCCACTTGCTGAGGAAAATGTCCTTGGCAAGGAGCACCCCTATTTAGGGCATGTTTAAGAGAGCTTCTTAAAAGCTGCTTTTGATTTCTTAGGTCTAAAAGCTACTTCTGAAAGTGTTTGAATGCTCTGTCAAAAGTGCTTTAACTTTTTAAAAGAGCTACCAGTTAAAGACATAAATTGTGGCTTTTAAAGAAAACACTTTTGAATAGATTTTGAAACTTGTATCAGAGTTTAATTAAGACATTATAAATTTAATTCCAATACTTTTATTGCTTATTAAAAAATTTTAAAATTATTTTGACCATTCATTTTTTTGTTCTAAACACTTATTAAAAAGTCACAACTCTTACTTCTCTTCTTCTACTGACTAAAAATAAAAGTAGAAACTCTATCAAACGAGCCCTTAATCTAAAAGAATTAGATAGGGTTCATTCATGGAAGTGGGACCACCTCATCATTTTGAGTAGGAATTCTTTCACAAAGAAAATCTTGAAATTCTAGTCTCTTTCGTTCTAATGCGAGATTTGACTCTTAACAAACTAATACACATTACTTCTTCCGCACACTAGTACTCCTAAAGCTGAATTTAGTTGTATTTAACGAGTATAAAGTAACAAAAACATTTATATTAGTTGCGGCTCTACTCTCAATGAGTCAAGTAAGGTCTGTCATTTGGTTTAGAAATTCAATTGTTAGAGTGCCTCTTACTCAAAACGCTACTGTTGATCTACCTGCAATTTTTAATCAATTGAAATAGTTCCAAAAAAAAAATGTTTTTTGAACCAAAAAATGTCAAAGGTAAGTACTGACTCTTGAACTTATATTCAAGAGCACCATAAACTGGAGACCCTTGTAGCAATTTTATACATATGTACAATTAATACTGGAGTCAGTACAGCCAAAAGCAATTGATTTCTTAATAGTCCATTCATAGTTAACATCGGTTCACAAAGACCGGTAATGCTTTGGATATGTTAACATGTAATTTTGATGTCAACAATTTCAACATATCAGAAAAAAAAAAAAAAAAAAAATTATCCCTGATCTACCAGTTTATAATCTTGCCATAATGCTGCTTAGTTCCACACCACTTAACGGTCTAGAAGATAAATATTCCATGGATGAATGAACACAATGGCATCGGATGATCGTAAATTATGGTTGTCCACGTTACTCTCTCTCTCCCCCATTATCAATACAATAATAATAATAAAAATAAAATAAAAATAAAAATAATAATGATAATGGCCATTGCTGCACGAATTGTTGCTTACAGGCTGTCGGTTTTTACCGGATATAACCAGTTTTGTATAAAAGTTGATTGCTTCTAGGACACTACAATGTAATATATTCCTAAAGTGAGGTTAGAAATGTCAGGCTATGAGAGTATAAGGTCTCGTTCGTTTCGCTGATTCGAGTTTAGAATTTAAGTTTTATTATAATAAAAAGCTCTCACAAACAATCACATCTAACTTTTTTACTACAGTAAAAAGCTCTCATATACAATCACATATCAACTCGAATCAGCGAAACGAACGAGACTAATTAATTTGTAGGTGCAAACTTGTTATTATAGTGGGCGGCTGAAGGAATTAATTTAGGGCTCGTTTAGTTCACTCATTTAGTTTGATGATTTAAATTTTTAATTTGAGTTTAGATGTAATTTTATATGAGAGTTTTTTATTATAATAAAAAAATTAAATATTATAATTTTTGAAAGTTTTTTATTATAATAAAATTCGAATTCTAAACTCGAATCGATAAAATGAATAAAGTCAAAGTAAATTTACTTATAAAATCAGTTAAAAAAGATTGATACCGTCGTAACACATAAAAGAGAAAATGTAATGTTAAAGCCTGAGAATGTAACCCGTATGTGATGCTGTTGTAATCTAAAATTTACTAATTACTAACGATGGTAAACTGTCATTTTGTCTTTCTTTTTTTTTGGTCGTAAAAAACGATAAAGAAAACTAGAAAAGTATGGGAAGTTGTCGTAATATGATCTGGATTCATAGTTAATCTTTTTAAAATCATACCGTAATTATTTTTTGTTGTCTAACCTACACTCATTTATTTTAGTTATTAAATTTTAAGATAAATTTTATAAATTCCTCCTAAATTTTATCATTTGTGTCAACATATTCTCTAAACTTTAAAATATGCATGTTGTACCTCATGAATTTTGTCACTTATATCAACATACTCCATGAGGTTAACTTCGTTAATTTTTTAACAAAAATGCTTATAAACACCCTTTAAATTTTGTCACTTATATCAATATACCCCATAAATTTTAAAATATACTCATTTCGCCCCTCAAACTTTAAAATGTGTCCGTTTTACCTCTCAAACTATGATATGTCTTCAACTTTTTTCTATTTATCTTGATTCTATTAATTTTTTAAATGAAAATATTAATATGACAATTAAATTTTTAATTATCTATATCTTACCCAACTACGAATCTCGAGTTGTTCGCTCTATCAGTCTCTATCTCGCCTCAACTCCGTTAGTAGCAAACGAAACCTTTATCAAACAAAAACCCTCTTCTTAGTTCTTCTTCCTCAAGGATTTCTTTTCCTCTCCTATGCGCGATCAAAGATATTAGGAATTTCTTTTCCTCTCTCCTATGCGCGATCAGTGATATTAGGAATTATCTTCATGGATTGTGTTTTACAAAATAAAATAGAAAAAGGTATGTCTATAGTAGGGTCTTTGTCCTTTTTCCCTACGATACGGTAGGGAACAAATCCTAACCCTTTGGTTTCGTTGAACGGCTTAGATGATTATAGGTACATTAAACTTATTATAGAGGAAACACATGTGATTAGAATTTTTTTTTAAATCCGTACATACCCCTCCTTTAACCCCCCGGTTCACACCGCTGCCGATTTTCTCCGTGCAAATCTGTAATCTTCAGCTTCAATCTTCCACTTTTATTTGCTTGTCTTATTTTCATAGAACTAGAGAAACATCTCAAGCCACAATCAATCCAATTCTTCACTGATTGTAATGTAAGCTCTAATCACACAAGTCAAAACTAGCAATTAGATTCAAGCGCAAACAAACTAACTGGCTATTCATCTTTCTTCTCTGAACTTATCGGCAAACTCAACCCAAAAAATGATCAAATTAAAAAAAAAAAAAGAGAGAGAGAATATTGCATACAAATTAACTGGACGCAACACTTTGCTAATTCGAATTTTTAATTTGAGTTGAGATATGATTTTATGTAGATCTTTTATTATAGTAAAAAAATTAAATGTGACTATTTTTTAAAATTTTTTACTATAACAAAACTTAAATTCTAAATTCGAATCGATAAAATAAATAACGCCTAAGACTACTCAGTTTTCTACTCTGGCATTTTTTGCAATTTCACCGATTTTTGTAGAGAAAATCTAGGGATTTTGAATTTTGGGATTTGTTGGTGCAAGACCATGCGATTCCAACTCTCCAAAACACAATTTTGTCTATAGGATCTTCGTCGTCGCCGTCCTCATTGGCATCGTTGTAGCTCTCATCTTTCTCCAGAAAGTCGACGACACCATGCCGATTTGCTTTAAAAGCTCGTGCCCTCCGTGTAGCTCCCAACGAGCAACCCAACTTTGGCGGCGGCAACAAAAACACCTACCAGTCCAACCCCCTTCCGGCGACGCTAAGGAAGCACTCACCCAACCTCTTCATTACAATCCCATGGCGGCCACCAATCAAGACGAGCCTTTTTTCAATTAAAAATTAATTTTTTTATCCAATTTGTATTATATGCGGAAGGTTCTACTTTTGTTTGGTGATCAATCACTCTTTCTAACCATCAGATTCGAATAAGAAGGCTTAAAATGTGTACCCTGCCAGTAGGGCAGAAAACAACACCCTACCATAGACATTCCCAATAAAAAATAAATAGAAGTCAATCGGTAGCCGGTTACAAAAATTTCCAATTGCCCTTTGATGCCCTCACTTCCATATTATCGTCAGATCAAATTTAATAGATTTAGACCTAGTTTAGTTTACTGATTTAAATTTTTAATTTGAGTTGAAATATAATTTTACGTGAAAATTTTTAACTGTAACAGAAAAAATTAAAAATATTTTTTTATAAACTGTAATAAAATTAAAATTAAAAACTTGAGTCAATAAAATAAATTAAACTTTACTTTGCTACATTAACTGCATCTGCAGCTTAGAACGGTCTGTGAATTAGTGGAGTAACAACTCCTGTTGGAATAATAATAATAATAATAATAATTTTTTGTCATGAGCATTTCTCAAGTCAGGAACATTAATAAGAGGTTTATTTTAAGAGTTCGTCCTTAATTTTAAATTATAATTTTTAATTTTTTATAGTATTTTTTTCTCAAAAAATTTAAATTTTAAAAATTAAAATCATAAATCATTTCATTTTAGAAGTAATTTGACTCACGTGCCGTCCAAGCAAAGCTGCACGCCAACCTAACTTGTACTTTGATTTTTTCTTTTCTTTTTTTAATTAAATGTACTTCGATTTTGTTAAAAAGGAAAAAGTATGGAGAAAAAAAAGACCTGCTTCCTAGAAATATTTCGCTCAAAAAATTTTCGAAAAGAGAAGGAAAAGGCAGCAAACGAAGGTCAGTAGTCAGTATAAAAATGATTTCTGCTTCCAGCCAAAAAGGAAAAGGAGAATGATGAATGCCCGGCAATGTGGCTGGAAAATCATCCTGAATTTAGGATCTCTTTTGCTATCATCATGTGTCTGTGATGTAAGGAAAATAGCTTGTGGGTTAATAATGCCATATGTTCGGGCAAATGATTCTGCATGCGTCCAGCTGTCCATAGTACATCCAAATGCTACGCCCCAAAAGACCTAGGCAGTTTCATTTATACGCTAAGTTTAGACAGGAAAACAATCAATGAGATTTTCCGAACAGGCTCTGAATCCTCTAAAATTGATTGGGTTGACTATGTTGGTACTTTCTCTTAAAAGAGTTTTGTCAACATCTGGCCGACTTTTATGAAAACAAGCTCCAAAATGAAAACATAAATATCTTTGTGTATTCAACTGAGGGCGGGGACTGATTCAAAACAGACTTTATGGTAAGAATAGGGTCTTGTTTACGAGAGTTTCTTAAAAGTTACTCCTAAAAATTATTTTTAATTTATTGGCTCTAAAAGTTCTTTTTAAAAGTAGCGTTGTTTATAAACTTGTAAAATTGGATCCAACTCACTCCATCCTAATTTAATTTAAAAAATATAATTTTTAGTATTAAATTTTTTTTTTCAACTCATTCAATGTCTAGCTTGAAGTTTTGAGACGGGGTATAAGTTGAGCCTATAATGGCTCGCACACTCCAACTCAATCCGCGCTTTAACTTACCTCCTCTAATATCTAACCCTAGACAGACAACTCATTTCTACTCTCTAATTTCTTCATGTTTGAATTAAGCCTTTATGTTTGCTTTATGTTAAGACTAATTTATATTTACTTTATGTTTGATGTTGAATGAACTACTTTGCTTCATGTTTGATGTTAGATTAAACTTTGAATTTCTATCTGTTTAAATGTTGGAGTTATTATTTTTATTTGATGATGAGCTTTGAATATTGGATTGAACTTTGAATCTTTGATTATTTGAATGTTGAAACCGACCACCCAAACCACCCCACACCGTCCCAACCCAACCCAAACATCATTAGGTTGTAAAATTTTTCTAACATCGTTGGGGCTAAATATGTACAACCCGCACCCTTTAAAATAGGAAAAAGAAAGCCTTACTACGCACCAACCCAACCCATGAACAACTATATTTAAAAGTATTTGAATAATCTGTTTAAAGTGCTTTAACTTTTCAGAAGTTCATATAAAGCAACAAAACGAGGTTTCTAAAAAAAAAAAAAAAAAAAAAACTTCCGAATAGATTTTAAAACTTGTATCATAGTTTCATTAATGCATTATAAACTTAATTTCAACATTTTTCTTTTTTAATAAAAGATTTAAAAATGATTTTGACTCATTAAGTTCTTTTATTCCAAACACTTACTCAAAAGTTATATTTTTTACTTCTCTTCCGACTAAAAACAAAAACAAAAACTCTGTCAAACGGCCCATAGTCGACCCAAATAGCTACGGCGCAAGCAGTTATTTTACAGCCGGAGAACCAGGTGGGCTCAAGTGGCCATGGGCCCATGGTCCATCCCAGTTTACTTCCAAAATGGGTCTCATACAATGGTATAAGGAGGCTAGCATGTTTTAGAAGGTTTTCCAGTAAATAACATATTTTTGAAACAATTTAAACAAATAGCATATTTACCTGGATTAAAATAACTGCATTTAAATATGTCATCCACTTGCAAACCAGATAGAAAAAATGTTATTTACTACAATTACAGTCGCAATCACCGTCAAATATCAAGGTAACTGCAACCTGGGTTGTCAGTAACTGTCACCAAGCTTAAAACAAATTGGCATTATGTAAAGAAAAAGCCACACCCACACCTCGTGGTGGTAAAGCTTATTATTATCTTGAAGACGGTTGGAAATAATGGCTGTCATAGTCTAAATGAAGTGAGATTGAATCTAACCTGGAACTTAAGAAGCTTCTCCTTGGGTTGTTGAGGAGTGAGGACTCGGAACTCAAATGGTGTACTGACGTTGTCTTGTTATCCTGTGCACGGGAAAGGAACGTCCAGGTTACTCCTACGCATCAACCGAATATCACTCTCTTGATTATTTTGTTATTGAAACAAAAATTCTTTGACCAAATTATTAGCACCGCAATCAGATAAACTTGGAGAAAAAATATTGCAGCGGAAAGGCAATAACATGGGATATAAATGCAAGATCTCACACATTTCGCATCATTTGTGGAGATATAGGGAGCATTTGCTGCTGACTCATGAGGCTTTGAGTAAGCTGACTGTGGAGGGAAAACAGTCGAATGAAACTCTCAATACAGCTTAAGACAATGGAATAAATCGTTCTCAAGATATGATCACCAATCAATGAGTGCCTCTGAGTTTTAGACAGAAAAAAATTGTTCCACTTGCCTCAGACACACATGAATCCATGAGATCGCTTTCCGGCAAGCGTTTGCCAACTGATTTTTGAGATAGAGATGAAGCTGCATGAGGGTTTTATTCAAGTGGTATCAGCAATCATTAATTGTTTTCCCCACATAACACTTTCTATTTGAGAATGAACGTATCATTTATTGTAAACTGCACAAGCAAATATGCAGTGAAATAAGCTTTTATAGCTAAATTCAACGAAACAAAAGCTGGAAGATAAAACCTGTACATTCCGTAGCACTAATGCCATGGTCCTCGTTTGAACATTTTCCCGTGCTGTTTTGTATAAAATGTTTACTCCTGGAATAATTATGGCACCATCATATTAACATTGAGGTATATAGCTACTATTGGAAACTTGATAGTGTCTTAATGCATTTGTTCACGATCTGCAATAGGAAGTTACACTGGCATTCCGTTTTATCAAATCTTCATCTCAAACAAAGCATAGCAACCATAAAACATTTTGTTCACCAGAATTTAGTGTGGATCAGTATATTTAAGGTATTGGGAGAATGCCGACCAACTGCATTTTCCGTGTGAATGTACACATGTGCAGTGAGAAAATCAAATATCTGACGTAGGACTCCTTAGTATTTTGGACCTATCAGTTGACAACTTTATGCTTCCAATCCAAGGCTGTGACTTTTACAAAACAACCAGGTTGGAGTTTCTGTCTAATTATTATGGGAGTTCTTTACTTTTCTCCTTTTCCCATTTAATTACTTCCAGTTTTGATAATATGTCAAAATACAAATTAAAATGTGAAAATTGTACTACAATATTATGAGTAAAATTCATCCATCCACTCATCCTACCTATCATGCTTTGTCAAATCCATGTTGTATCCTTCTTGGCATTCAAGTACTGAGGAGAATTTTGCTTTATCCTGGTATTGAAATAAAAGAAACAAATGTCTTTCTTACAAGACCATCGAGAAATTGCTAGTAAAATAATTGCTAGGCACATCAAAAGGTGCAAAAACATAAAATTAAAACCAAACCAAACATCACATTAGCGTATAACAAGTGTTATCCCAGCACCTAAAGCTACAACTTTGTAAAGCTCTATCAAACCATAAACTGTGCATTACTCCTTCCATCACTGGCAGGAGAAATATGGTTACATCCACAAACCAGTCTTTTGGATTCACTATTTCAACTATTGAACTCTTATAAAGAGGTTGAAAATTTTATTCTGTACATACATCCTACATCTGCGAAGTTAAGAAACTTATAGTACTGGAAGTGAAGGTCAAAACCATTTCTTACCTCTTCGTTTATATTTGCAAAGTTGTCCTGAATCTTCTTTATGATAATTCTAAAACTCCCAAGTTCCAAGTGCAACGCCTGATCAGCAAAAATTACAGTAGAGTTTGGAAAGTAATTTACACAGGAAAACAGAATTGAGTAATCAATATTTCGATGTACAGACCTCTTTCTCCAGAATTAGATTCTGTATGGCCATGTCTTTGGATGATAAAATTTTCTGAAGGTGGGGTGGTTAAGAAAAGAAGCCTAGATAAAATATACTTTCCATGACAAAGAGAAAATGAAAAATATGTATTGAGGGAATGTCTTAAGTCATTTTTAGAATCAATCGACTGTGAAGTAATAGGTACTGGCACGGATATGTCGTCTATCTGAGTTTGACAGGCGGTACTAATTGTTGCTGCCTCCAGCTGGGCTTCTAGCTCTGCAATTACTTCATCCTTTCTCTGAATTTGATCTTCATCATATTTCAGTTTCTGTTCCAGATCAGATATCTTTTCTGCATAAATTAGTTCACAATCAAATGAATCTTGAAAGGATAGCAAAACACTACTACCATCAAATAGAGCTAGATCATCAACTTTTGGTTCAACGATTTACTGATGTAGCATCCAAACAACAACAGTATTATTATTCTGAGTGGTAGAGCTGAAATTGATTGATCATAACAAATGAATCAAATGTTCAGAAAGTCCCAACTTGTATCAACCTTAAAAATGATCAACAAAAATCACTACACAGACGAAATAATTAATGAATTACAACTTGGTAAAGCCAAAAAAGAACTAGTAATCCAGTCAAGAATATCAATTACCAACAAATGCTTTCTCAAGTGCAGAGACTTTATCCAATTTGCTCTTCAAGTCAGCCACTGTACACAGCAAAGTTGAAAGTCGTTATGATTCAACAACTTGTATAAAACTATAATAACACAACTGGAATAAGAGTTCAAAAGCTACTTGCCTACGTTTTCCTTTTCGCTCATAAGCCTTTGCGCATTATCCACAACTTGCTTTACCGAAAATGCCTCCTTTTCTATCGAATCAAATAATGATAAATGAGATTTCAGCTTCTCAGATAGAAAACTGAGCTTTCTATCCCTGATATGAATTGATCGCTTCAAATCACTCGTAGATTCATCATAAGCATTCACGAAAAGTTCTTTTGACAGGACTAGATTCTGTATAGTTTCCTTCAACTCTTTTTGCTTGTTTTCGAGCAAAGCATTGTCATTCTGAAGGTAATTCACCTACATAACAATATGCATAAATTTAACTACGTTCACTTTGACCTCTAATGAGCCTTTTCACAAATAATTAGACGCTAATTTCACAGACTTTTCTTTCGAATTTTTGCCGCAGTTCATTGGAGGAAGATAATTCGGCCTGCAATTCATGTAACTTCCTGGCGTATTCTTCCTCTGTTTGCTTCTGTTTCTGCGTACAAAAACATCTCGCCATCAATTTCGTTTGAAAAACAAATTACGATCAAGAGAAATGAAAAAAGAGAATGGAAAGCGATCAAAAAAGCAAGACCTGAATCCTACAATGAAGTTGCTCTGTCACCGAGCGTTCTCTTTCCTGAAATGCTTCCACAAAGAAACGGTCATATAGATATATAT
>NW_010361531.1:157804-246649 GCF_000414095.1 Morus notabilis
ATATATATATATATATATATATATATATATATATATATATATACGCACACACACATATATATATAGATAGAGAGAGAGAGATTTGTGATGATGATCAGAAATCTTACTCTGAGTTCTCGAACTTCGGTGACTAGAGTTCGAAGCTGAAGCTTGAATTTGGACAGTCGAAGCAACTCCATTTTCTCACCAGAGTTTTCCATGTCTCGAATGCTCCAGAAGTTTGCCAATGGCTCTCTCTTGGCTTTAATGCTCCAGAAGTTTCCACGTTCTCTGTTTTTCAAATTTTGTCCGCCACGAAAGTTTTCTTTCCCTCATTGCCGGCGAATTTTGGGTGATGTTTGTTTAGCATTTCCTTTCCCGCCATAAATTTAAAATTATTAGAAAGAATCTGTGAACGGAGATGGATAAAAACTTAAAAATGGTTATTGGCAGCATTTTTTCTCTCTTTTTTATTTTTCTCTCTTTTTATTTAAGTAAATTATAAATCTTACCTTTTCAGGTGCATTGTTACCTTTTTATGTACACTACCCCTCACTAGCCAGATATATTTTTATAACAAATTAAAAAGATTTAAGTCTCATTTATTTTACTGAGTTGAGTTTAAAATTTGAGTTTTACTATAATAAAAACTCTCAGAAACAGTCACATCTATTTTTATTTTTTTTTGCTACAGTAAAAAACTATCACATAAAGTCACATATCAATTCGAATTAAAAATCTGAATCAACGAACTAAACGGGTCTTAAAATACCCAGAGTTATATCCAAAACATAATTTGTTATCTCTTTTTCTTTTCTCTCTCTTCCCTGTCAGCGGTTATCAGTCATAATTTGTGTCAGCAATCGATGCCAGAGTTAGAGACAACCTTTCACTTTTTGTTAAAAATAGAAAAATAATCTAGTAGATTTTGAAGCATAATTTAACAAATTATGACTGACGAACGATGCCCAAGCCGAAAACAACATCTTATTTTTTATTGGAAGTAGGAAAATAAGTTGGCAAATTACGAATCATAATTGGCAAATTACGGCTAGTGCTGACAACCGACAACCAACGCCCAATAATTGAAAACTGACGGCCGACTACCGGCATCAATGACCGGAGATTGCTTTCTGGTGTCATCTAGTAATTCATATATTAGACTTTGACTAATTTAGTTTAAAAGGATAGAAATCTCTTGGCTAATATTTATGGGCTAAACATTTATGTCCCGTTTATTTTACTGATTTGAATTTTATTGCAGTAAAAAACTCAATTATATCTAATTTTTTTATTACAGTAAAAAATTCTCATATAAAATCACATCTCATCTTAAATTAAAAACTAAAATTAATAAATAGAACAGACTTTTAAATAACTCTATTTAATAGGTATTTGTCTTTTTTAGGAGGCGTTTAGTTAGAAAATTCAAACCATAATTTAAATCATAATTTATAATTCACTATAATATTTTTTTTATAAAAAATATAAATAAATTAAAAATAATTCTAATCACGTATTCTAATTCAGGAATATCTCCTTAGTCTTTTTAATTTTTAGAAAGTATCGGAATGGACAGAAGGCATTAACCAGGCCCGTACCCAGTCAGATTGTTTGTGCCTCGTGCTTCTTAGCCCTCCCACCCCAAAAGCTGAAAAACATGGGAAACTCTTTTCATTCCGAGTCCGACATCAAGCTGGCAGGGTGGGGCCCACCCTGTGAGTAATGGGATTAAGTCCATGCTGGGATGAATAGTACTATTTAAAAACACACACTAACATTAGCGTAAACTTGTGCCTTCTACTTACAATCTTGATTAAACACTTTTAACGATAACGTGATAAAAACACTTTGTCAAATACAGGTGTTTGGTTTATATATTTAGAATTATAATTTAAATTTTTTTTTTTTAAATATTATAGAAAATCATGAATCATGATTCAAAATTATAGATGAATATAAGAAACAAACGTCTCCTAAAATCTGTAAAGTAAATAAGTAATTGAACACTATACATCAAGAGTACTGGTCAATGGCACTCAGATGCTTGTTAACAAATTTGTAGATAGAATTTGATAGAGTTGCAGTATTTTATGAAATATGTACCTTGACCCCTCTAATGAGAGGAATTTATAGACCACCGCGACTACGAGTCATTAGAAGGATTTATAGACCACTAAAGATGACTCATGGCCTCTGTTTGGTTTACTAATTTAAATTTTATTAGTTTGTAATTTTTTAATTTGAATATAAAATTTTAAACTGTATGATTTAAATTATAATTTGAATTGACATTTAGATGTATAGTTAAAATTTTAATTTAAATAGAAAATAAAATTTAAATTTGTATTTGATAGGTGTGAAAAGTAAATAAAGTGGACACTTTTTTACTGTTTAAAAATGGTTTAAACGGTTGAACTTGAGGATGGGCTAAACTTTAAATTGAGTCGTTTAACTCAATTCAAACGGAAACTATAATTCAAACTGCATGCTTACTAAACGTCAGTTCAAATTGAATTAAACTGAACTAAATTAGTAAAATAAATAGGGGCATAATAATTTTTGAGTTTACCTCCACATAAATAAAGGATTTATTTTCTTTATTGATGTAGGTTGAATTTGTTCTCTTTTTAACGGATGAACAGTTCAATGTGTTAGTTTCATACAATGATTGCCGATGCTAAATTGATGTGCAAAAGTTAATAATAAACTTGGCGATTGGATGATGGCCGAGTTGGAGCTCAGGCGTCAGGTGCCTAGGCGTGTTTCACCAGAGTGGCCATTTGAGATTTTCTCTCAAGACTATCATCACATTTTTTATCATTCTCTTTGTTCATTGTTTGATACATAGGCTGCAGTAATATAATATATAATATATTATTATTTAAATAAAAAATGAGATAATTGAATTCATGTGTCAAATAATAAATGAAAAAAATAATAATAAAGAGTTAAAAAAAAGTAACGTTATCATTTCTCTTTCTGTAAATTGTGATTGCAATGGTTGATCATGGCCTTGGGCTTCTCTTTCTTTTGCATAGCATGTGCTCCTGTGAATTGGTCACGTATAGTCAAGGTCATGACGATTTTATTGGTTATTTTAGTATGACAAAAATACTCTCCAACAAATACATTATAATTTATACATTAACATAAGCATTAAAAAAAAGGAAAACAAAAGAAAAGAAAAATAGATGCTTGCAAAATTTTTACATAATGCAATAACATATGCATTACATATATGTTGTTAAGAGCTGCTTAATAATTTTCCCTATCCCCATCAAGATAATTACATTTCTCTCTAACGGATTCAATACCACGTTATTTTATACGAAAAAGATTAACAAAAAATTTTACTCTAACAAGTTCGTGATGTTATCTAATTACATTTTGGGGATCTAGCATGCCATTATTGCCATTAACAAGATCAATACCTAAGCAATGATTGACACCCTTTTCTCCTCACACAAAGTGAAACATGGTTTTCCCACGTTATTTGTTTTGTACAATGTAACAAATCATAAAAGTTTTTTCTCCACAAAGTTTTAAACAACCGTCTATATCATACAACAACACATTTTGTTCTAACACGTGAACGCGTCCTAGAAGACCCGAATTCTAAAAATTCTGTTGAAGCCCCACTAATAGAAAGTCTTTTCATATTCAACAAGTTATTTCAGAATTTAAGAAATGCCATTGAAAGCGTGACATTGCCATTGACCTTTTCATGAGTTTGCCAAAGTTGAAAACTGATGGGAATGGAATATATATACATACATATATATATATATATATGTATATAAATATATATACATTTTAAAATTTGCATATTCAAAATGGTGTCCAGCAGGTTATGGAAAACATGTTTGAGAAGTTAAATCAAAGTTTCAATCGTCTAGTCACTTGTGTTCCCCATCTAATTTATACTATGAGGCTGTCAAGAGCTCTATCTGCCTTACAGCTTTGATTTCAACGAAGCCATAATTGAACAAATTTTAGGCACTTCAGAACTGATCATGAAATATCACGAAGAGAGAAAATCCCATTTCTTTCAAATTATTAGTTATCAAAAGGGTCCACATACCAGCAATGTGCCCCCATGGAAGTCAAGAAAGTGGACAGTTTTTGCTTTTCATTAAGCTAAAATTTGCTGTCAAATCTGAAATATTTGGCTCAAGTTTCATAGCTTTTGACGTCGCAGCTTATTGGTAGACTCCTGTTATACCTACTGCATGCCTCCACATGGAATACCAATAAGAGCACGACCCTTTTAACTCTTTTGAGAGAAGCAAAGTCTATTTATTCGGTAATATATCAAAGTTCGTCCTAATTTCTCCTCTTTTGTTCAATGATTATGAGGGTTTTCTGGCTAAAGATGGGTTTTGTTGGTCTTGTGAGGAGAACTTGCAATAATAATAATAATAATAATAACAATAATAAATAAAAACCTACTAACTTTATTATTATGAAAAGTATATTAGGAAAAGTATCTTTATTAATAGTTTTGACTTTATAGGTTTTTATTTTCATATTAGAAGAAAGTTTCTTAATTTTTAATTTTAGCTAACTTATCCAATTATATGCTTTCTACTATGTATTTATATGGAGTTCATTCGGTTGTGCTCTTTACTAGTGAATTCTCTATTTATTTTTCTAGTCCGTAAATGTAGGCACATTGCCAAACTACGTTAATTATTATTTATATTATGACTTACCTATCTAGTTATCAAAATATATTTCCCTCTATGTTATTATACTGATCAACAATTAGAAAATGATAATCGTAAATGCCTTATGCATAGTCTGAAATCGAACTAGTCATATTAGAATGTATAGATAACAAATAATAATGATATTATCACTTATTCATCAAGTTATCAAAATAAAACGATAACTACTATCTTAAGCAGAATTTGAAATGTTGGGACTAAATCTAGAGATAACAAATATTGATAAGACTCTTATCTTGAGCATATTTTAATACTAGGTTGCCTGAATAGATTTTTCTCTTGTAAAATGTTGCACAAGAGCTGGTGTCTTTTTGTTATGTTTATTTCTTTTTTTAAGCTCAATTCATTTTACCGATTCGAGTTTAAAATTTAAATTTTATTACAGTAAAAAATTATAAAAAATAATCACATTTAATTTTTTTTACTATATTAAAAATTTTCAGATAAAATCACATATCAATTCGAATTAAAAATTTAAATTAAAAAGTGAAACGGACCGTTAATTCATATAGGTATAATATATAAAATTATAAAGAAAGCTGTATATATGTGTGTGTATATATATATTGTATATATTTGTGTCTGACAACTAACACAGCCAGCAGCGAACTAATTGAATTATTTGACAATCATCAATGAAGTAGGGACCCAACCCTGTCAGTAGGTTACATTGAAATAGACCTTTAAAAGCATAAAACCACAAGAACTGGTGCCTCACAGTTAGATGGACCTGACAACTATAATTGTCAATCACTGGAGGTGCTTCATTGTCGCATCCAAAATTAATCCAGACTTGACTCTGGTCTTTATCATTTGCTTTATTCCCTCCATTGAAAATGATGGACCCTACATTTTAATAAAACTGCGATAATATATATTTTATGTGTTTAAATTTATAATTTTAATTTTATTTTATAATAATTTTTTATAAAAAATTTAAATTTTAAATATTAAAATTAAAAATTATTAATTTAAATATATGAACTAAACGCGTTCAAAATATTCTGTTGTAAAAAACTTTAAACTTTTAAACGATATAAGAAGACATTTAACTTGAATAATATTCTCATTTTTTTCCATTATGTCACGCTGCTCTCATATAATTTGCAATTATTTCATCCAAAAATATAACTTTCAATTAAAAACCAAACATTTATTTTCTTATTTCTTAGCTTTGAGTTTTTATTTTTTATTTTAAGTATAGCTTTGCGTTGTCTTCAAAGTAGTATCCGATCTCGTGCCATTCGTCAACCTCATCGTATTTGTGGCATACTTTTCTCCTTTCTTTATCCCCTGCCAGAAAAATCAATGGCATACCCACCTGTTTGTAAAAATGTCAGGGCAGCTTCTAATTCAACCGAATTGGATCCGTTTAGTTTACTGATTTAAATTTTTAATTTGAGTTGAAATGTGATTTTATGTGATAATTTTTTACTGTAATAAAAAAATTAAGTGTGACTGTTTATAAAAACTTTTTAATGTAACAAAATTCAAATTATAAACTCAAATTAATAAAATAAACGGACTGCCTGCAGCATTTTTTTTTTCTCTCCCACATGTCATGCCTTGCCTCGCATAGCATGGCGATAAATACCAACTTTGAATTTGATGCAACAGATAGTGCTGAACTGAATTTCTCCACGAGTTAAGCATTTAACACGTGTAGAATATTATTTACCAGGCATGTGACAGCTACATATATTACCACGTGCTCAAAACAGATCCAAAAAAAGAAAAAAACGAAAAATCATAAGATATTTGAGCTGTCTAGCTTTCTTTCCTGTAACCCAAATATATGGCTATGAGAGTTTGGACCAAAAAAATCCATCACTATCTCCTCCATACACATGTGACGGAATAATATATTTTGCAATGACCAAGATAATCTTTTTCATGACCTTATCTATGCCTAACTATATATAACTGACATTCAAAACGGCAACGGTTGGCATTATTATTAGTGTCGCTCTAAGTATTAATCTCATCCATCAACTTTTTTGATAAAAGGGTTTTTGCATTACACTGCTTGGCTGCAATTGCTAAATCTGAAAACAACTAATCCTTAGTAAATGAGGATCCAAATGGGCTCAGAAGTAGTAATGCTTTTAAAACGTCAGGTGGGTTTTTAATTAAACTTGATCTGTAATAATAAAAAAAGTTTGAAATAATCAACTTGCGAACTTTTAATATGAAAGTTATACCTTGTCTTGAACTGTTAAATTTGTACTAAATATTATAATTTTGCATACTTTTTGTTTATTTTGATATGATTTTAATCAGATATGATATTCGTAAGCGTGCATTATCCTTGCAAATACTCTAGAAAGCTCCTTTTAAATAACAGGGGTTAAAATAAATCCAATATGACATGGGATTTTAATAAGGAAAAGTGGGGTTTGCTTCACATGATTTAGGGATGAGATAAGAACGGACTGTTTAGATGTCTCATCGCACATAGATGCTTCAAAAGGCCAGCTTATGTTCTATTAAAAGTAACGACATTATTACCATTTGCCAGGGCAATTCTTTAAGCACGTGAGAAATACAATCTTAGTCCACAGCTAAAGAAAAATCGCTTTCATGTGGTTGGCCAATGTCATTTACTTGCTAAAATTGCATCAATTTGGGAATCTTTATTTTACCCAAAAAGAACAATGCCCATTTCAAGCAATATATACTTCTAATGGTACGTGGTTATAAGCCAATTGGGGAGATTGCTTATGCACATGGTATTTTCTTATGGATTAACACTGAAGATTGTTTTGAAGCGCTTTTGGTAATCTATTTGTGTTTTAAATGCTCGGAAAAGAGCAAAAGAAATTACAGCTCTGAGTAGGCTGTTGATACTCAAAATTTTACAAGATATCGGCCCGACCCAAATCGAATAAATACAACTCCACGTATGACCCTCTCTAAAAGAGCCCCAACATAAGCTAAATGACATAACGAGGCCCCCTTTCGCAAAACTTTTTGTCAATAATTTTTGTGGAGAAATTAGGAAAGTATGAAAAGGATTATTTGAGGTTGGTCATTTTATTAAGACATGTAATATCTACTTATAGGCAAACACATGCACAATTAAATATAACACGTTCATGTGAAAGCCTCAAAGGCACTTGAAAAGCATCCCAACTTAAGATAATCATCTATAATTATTTATTTTTTTGTGATAAATTACATTGCTTGAGGAGGGGATGCCCCACATTGCAAGAATTAACACTAATCCTATTATTTAGTGCCATTAAAAGGAGTTTTCTTATTCCTTAAAAAAAATAAAAAAATAAAAAGAAGAGTTTTTCTGTTTTGAAAGACATAAAAAAGTTTAAGAGTTGTTATTTTGGAGTGTAACTTGAGTGTAGTTTTTTAGTTAAATTTGAGTTATAACTTGAGTTGAAGTTATAACTTGAATAAAGTTGAAACTTAAAAGAACGTAAACTTGAATAAAGTTGGAACTCGAATTGTCTTTTTTAAAATTTTTTGGACAAAAGAACATGCCCTTAGTTACTTAATGAGAGAAGCTAATTACCGCTACAAATGTCGTAATTGTTAATCTTTACCTTATTATAGATTATGCCTATAAGGAAATTGTTCATTCACACTCTTCTTAAAACTATTTCAATAAATTTTTTTTAAAAGGAATCATAAATTTATTGAGGGTAAATGATTCTAACAATTATAATTAAATAAAAATTATTCATGCATCTTTAAGGGAAATGGACATTCTTTGCTACATCAACATACTAGTAGGTCAAAATTTTTGTCTGTCAAATATGCATAAAATCATATCAAAATTAAAAAGTACGCAAATCTAATAGTTAAAAAACCTGAAATATCGGTACGCTAGAAAATATACCTATCCTTAATCATATGCAATTATATGATTTTCCTAATTTAGTCAAAGACTTCGTGCGTCAGGTGCACCAATTACCTCCTAATCAAATCTAAAAGACTAATCCATCGTTGTTGAGAACTGTATATAAAATAGACAGTTAATTACACACATTATAATCACAACTAATCATTTATTATTGAAGACCCGCTTTAATAAATCATACGGTTCGCAAATCCAAAATATCGTGATTTGAGAAGCGATAAACTCGGCTTTTTGTATTTTTTTACATTGTATTTTGTACTTGCGTTTTTTGAAGTCAGTAGCTGACCCCAGCCTCCCACCCAACCCAACCAAGTACGTCCCAGCCCCTCCATCGTGTGGGCAACCCTTGTCTACTCTGCCGCTTGATAAAGAAAGAATGGTTGACCCAAGAAGTACGAATATCCAACGGCGGAGATGAAATGCAATAGAAAGTAAAAAATTGAAAAAGAAAAAAAAAAAAAAAACATTGTGCACTAGCAAGTAGCATCAAAGAAGTAAATCAAGAAGCACCAATAAATGGTTAAAGTAAAATGTCTTTCTTTATTCTCACCATAGGTGACGGTTTCAGGTTTTTATATATTTCTTAATTTCATTTCAAAAATTAAGAGTCATTCATTTTATTAGTTCGAATCACAATTTAAATTTTTAATATAATATTTTTTCTCATAAAAACTTAAATTAAACATTTTCAGCTATAATATTATCTCTTGCATAAATTCACTTTTTAACTAAACTTCTTAACTCGAATGAGCGAAATGAATAAAGTCTAAATGCCCATGTGATTGGGTTTGTATTGTAATAGGAGTGAGACAAAGCTAATTTTTTATGCTTTATTGGTAAATTGTTAATTTTTTGTAAAAAATAGTGGTGGCAATTTGAGTCATGACACGAAACACGATTCGAAACCCGTACAAAGTTGGGGGTTTGGGTTTACTATAAATGAGTTTGTGTCATAATTAGTTTGACACGATTAACACGAATTGACACGATTAACTATATGTGTCATCTGGAATCAAATGATGTGTGATATAACATGAAAGTCTATATGACGTATTAAATACAAATAATATGAATGTTAATATTTGTATGCAAAATTCATTTATTTTTCTTAAACGAAAAGATAAATTGACTAATAAAGATGTTAAACTTGTCATGATCGTGTTAAAGAAGTCATTATTATATGAGTTATTTATTCAATATATTAATTTAAACAGGTTATGGGGATTGACACGATTAATACGATTAATAAATGAGTCACGTTTGGGTTGACATTTTTGACATGTTTAATAAACGGGTCATGTTTGGGTTAATGTAATCTGACACAATTAATAAACGGGTTGACACAAACATGACTCACTAACACAAATTATCACCCCTAGATATAAATGAGAGAAAGGGGGACGAGATGACATTAACGATTTGTTTTTTTATTCTTTTATTAAGATAAAAGATGAGCAAATGAAAATATTAAAAAAGGCTATAACAAATGAATATAGCTAGAATGACAATATTATATGTTAGGGGTAAAATCAGCACCAAGATTGCAACTGTAAACGTGGACAACATCTTGTGAAAGAAGGTCGACTAGGATCGACTAGCCGCAAATTGACCTGAGAGACAGAGTAAATTGGAGAAGCACGATGACAGGTGACCTGTGGGAGCATGATAACAAGGGACTCATCGGACCGCCGCAGATAAATCATGAAAGAAAGTTCTTTGGAGGCCTTGATGTATGAATCACCCAAATCTAGTAATAAAGGCATAAATCAGATTAATATTGAAAAGAAAGTAACCACAAATCAAATAAGAAAACAAGATAAGAGGAAAGTCAACTGAAAGAAAGGTAAACTATCTAATTGCCAAATCTAGAGGCCTTGATGTATGAATCACCCAAATCTAGTAATAAAGGCATAAATCAGATTAATATTGAAAAGAAAGTAACCACAAATCAAATAAGAAAACAAGATAAGAGGAAAGTCAACTGAAAGAAAGGTAAACTATCTAATTGCCAACCAACAACACATTAGCTCAAAGAAGAGGCAACTAAAGGATCTTATCTTATAAATAGAGGATTATGATCACGAATTTACATATCATACAGATCTCATATTCCACATTCTGCATATTCACTCCCTCTCTATAAATTCTCTCTCTATCCTCCTCCTCATCCTCTCTCTCTCATTCTTTTTCATCATTGTAATTGTACTTTTACATTGTATATTGAAATTCCGAGACCCTGCAATGGACGTAGCATTTTCATTGAAGGTGAACCACTATAAATCTATGTGTTCATTTAAAGCCCGTTTAATTCGTTGATTTAAGTTTTTAATTCGAGCAAATATATGACTTTATGTGAGAGTTTTTTACTATAGCAAAAAAGTTAGATGTGACTGTTTCTGAGAGTTTTTTATTGTAGCAAAACTCAAATTCTAAACTCGAATTGGTGAAATTAACGAGGCATTACTTTTCTGCACTTTTCGTTCTTGCTCTAACACGCAATCGACTCAAATTGACTCACCAACCGTGATCAATATTCAAGAGCGGTCATTAGCTCTCTAAATAAATTTAATTATAGAATCCGGCCATGCATTGTAAAATTTAACGAATCACACATTTTCTCACGTGATCCAGTAATTATACTGATATCATTTATCATTATTTCTACATTACAAGTGAATTCATAGCAAACCACGTAATATTAATCATTTTACACGAATGACACCAATAACATTATATAACTTAAGAGCATCTTAAATTTAAATGTGAGTATAATAGTATATTTTACCCTAATAAATATAAAAATAATATTTTTAATATGCTATTATTCTAATAACAATGCAGTACCAAATTAGCGTGTTAATAACAAATTGACGTTGAAGTAAAAAAAAAGAAACACCAATATATAATACGAAAATAATGCCTTGGTCTTACGATATATAGGTATACCCTTATCTCAAATACCTATATTATTTCATTGTTTAATTTGTTAATGATAGTGATGATTCTTTAAAAATAATAATAATAATAATAATAATGAGTTGAAGTTGGATTTGTACAGGGGTGCTGATAAATAGGAGGAGATCAGGAGATGTGGATGTGGGGGGGATGAAACGAAAAAGAGAAGGAACACTGACACGCTGGAGGCTCCGAGAAAAGCTCAACTGGGAAGTGGACTTTGATTCGCGATTCCCGAGGCTCTTGTCTCTGCTTTAGTGCGAGTTGGGTGGGCACAGTGCGCACCAATCTCCACTGTCTAAGGAGATCACACACACACACGCACACACACAAACACAAATGCACGTACCAAACACACACACACACACTCTCTCTCTCTCTCCTCTTTCTCTCTCTAGCTCTCGCTTTCCAATTTCTAACTTAAATGCGATCTCTTTCTCGCAGCTTCCTTTACGAAGCTACTTAAAAGCTCAGCTTTCGCTTCCTCCATTTTTTCTCCTCTTCCGTATTTTTAAAGGACACCGGGCTACCATTGAACTGCCATTTCGAAATCCCAAAAACCTCTCTCTCTTTCTCACTCCATAGTTGAGTCGCTTCGAGAATCTTCTTTTCTTCCATTGCAAATTAATGCGAAAAGGCCGTTGATCCGAATTGGAGGCTTGAGCTGTTTCGGATCGGGTTTGGGTAATGGATCCGCTCGCGCTGATGAACGCGGACTCGTTCCCGAACGCCAATGCGGCGTCGTACAACCTGGCGGAGAACTGGCCGTTCCCGATTAACGGCGCCGGCGTCGGAGACCCAGGAGGCGGATTGGGGCTCCGGCGGCCGCAGTTTGGGCAGAGTTTGGCTCCGTTTGGGGACGTTTTGGTCGTCAATCGGGACGTTTCGGGTAATGATCCCATGAGTTTGGACCAGAGAGGGAACCACGGGGGCGCCAGGAAGCGGCGTGATGTGGTGGAAGATGATTCGCCCAAGGGCGTGTCCACTAGTAGTGGCAATGGCGTGGTATTTCCTTCATTTTCAATCTACTTTTAACTTCAAAGCTCTATTTTGAACTTCTTATTGCTAAATACTGTGTAATGCTTTAATCATATGTAATGTTTAGTATGTCTTGCTTAATGTTGTGTGAAGTTGACACTCTAGCTCTTAACATATGTCTATTTGATCTGGATTGATCTTAGAGTTTCTGCAATGTAAATTTTGTAGTTAGTCTATAGTTTCTATTCGTCTCCACTATTTTATTATTGATTTGAACTTATCACCAAGTGCTTTAGAGTAGAGAATGGAATCTGGGTGAATATTTGATTATTGGTGTAAATTACTTTTCAAGTAGTGCAAGTTGGGAGGGAAATTTGGAACGCTCATGATAATGTTCCATCCCTTTTTGTCATTTTTGCAGAATGATTGTGATGGAAAACGGCTAAAAACTTTGGGATGTAAAGAAGAGAATCACGAATCCAAAGCCGAAGCAGAACTGAGTGCAGGCAAGCCTGCAGAACAAAATGCTCGGCCGCCTGAACCGCCTAAGCAGGACTACATCCACGTACGAGCAAGAAGGGGTCAAGCTACTGATAGCCACAGTCTCGCAGAAAGAGTAATTTACTTGAATCCTCCTGAACATGTTGTAATTTTGTATTTGCAAATCATTTCAAGCTAACTTATTAGTAATAGCCGAAATTTTGGGGGAGGTAACTGGACCTTAGATCTAGGCAGAGCAAAATATTTTCTTAGGTAAGGGGTATTGAACTTCTGATCCAGGCATCTTGTATCTCCTTTTATCATATACGTTACTATAAATTAAATGACACTGGATTGAATCTAGATCTATTGAATGAGAATTGCTGATTGGAACCATACGGTGGACAGGCTAGAAGAGAAAAGATAAGTGAAAGAATGAAAATGCTTCAAGACCTGGTCCCTGGCTGTAATAAGGTATGCTTATAGTACTTACTTTTCTTAAATTTATCTCCGAATCATTACTGTAGAATAGTTTTTATTTGCTTGCAAACATATTTTTAGGATTAATCTTGGCCAAAGTTGGAGCCCCTTTTTTGTTTTTCATGCTTAGGTGAGAAATTGACAAAGTTGGAATTCAGTACTTACATGCTACGCCAGTGTGGATATTAGTTACCAGTTTATATTTAACAGGGAATATTTTGAGTGAAAAATGACGTTAAGATGGGTGGTTTTTATTTAGGTTATTGGAAAAGCACTGGTTCTTGATGAGATAATTAATTACATCCAATCATTACAGCGTCAGGTTGAGGTATGTATATCCGCTGCTTTTTTTTCCTTTTTGTTCTTGGTCTCTCCCTCACAGGACTTGAGCTTCAGCCTTACTGTCTACCGGATTTCGCAGTTCCTATCTATGAAGCTTGAAGCAGTTAATTCCAGAATGAATCCGGGGATTGAAGTGTTTCCTTCTAAAGATGTGAGTCCTAACGATATGCTAAGATTCCATAGATCAGATTCTCACGTTTGAATACTATATAACTGGTCTGTATTTTCTTTCATGTTATCCACAATTACTATGTTTGTCACATATAATTCCCCTTGCTTCCAAGATCCTTGACTATATCTTGAATTTTGTTATCGTCTTGTCTAATTTAATATGAGAAAACAAGGATAAAGGGTTGGTATGAGATTTGTCTAGGATGTTGGAGGAAACATTTACAGTCTTTCCTTTTGTAGACTCGCATGTCCCTCATATCCTAACTCTGCTTCGCCGTTCTTTTTAAGTCAATAATTTGCTTAATATGGGTTTTTTCTCCATGGAAATCTATATATATTTTGAATGTATGCGCTTCATGGGAAATATGAGATTTTCATTCTATGCACTTAATGGGAAAAATGAGTCCGGAGTTGTAATTTATTCCATGTTTGATCTGAACAAAGTGGTTGGACTATGTGCAACTCAGGCAAGGTTGACACTTAGGCTTAGTCACTACGTCACAGAGAGACGATTAAAAAAGTTTCCTCCTTTTTTCATGGACTTTCATTCTTTTAACAGGTCAATTTAGCATCTCAATACGGTCAACAAACATTTGAGGCTGCTGGAATGGCATTTGGTTCACAACCTGCAAGGGATTTTAGCCGCGGATCATCGCCAGAGTGGTTACATATGCAGGTTGGTGGCGGTTTCGAAAGAACAACATAGTCAAGAAAAAAACCTCGTCAACTGGTAATAAAAACATGAAAAGGCAGCACTTATTCATTCAGTTGTTGTCAACAAGTATACCCCATTATGGAAAACCGATAGAAAGACCTTTGATCTCATTTTCTACTTCAGGCCTGGAGTTGTTATTGTTGTCTACGAAGACCAACATTTAGTATCGGAATATCTCCCTTTGTTCGTCGTGGAAAATGAATCTTCAGTCCCTGTGTCTCCTAGAAGGCTCCTCCATATTCTTCTCCTTATCAGTACCAAGTATAACACGCTGGAAGGTTATTGATCTTGTAAAACAGAATGTTTCTTTCTTGTTTCTAAATTTCTGATGCTCACATCCTATGTAAACCTTATTTTGACATTGGATTTGTTAAAAGCTGAAGCTGCATTAAATAAATTATCCATTTTGGTGTATTCCCTTCGGTCCTAAGTTGACAGTGAAATTCTTTTCCTCATGTCCTAGTGTTTGAGACGGATCGTTGCTATACATTTTTCCACAGTCGCAGATTTGGAGTAAACTTATCTGTTTAACCCCTAAAAAGTTTCTTATTTACATACAGCTGTAACATAAAAGCCAAATGCAAAATCTTTCTACAGAAATCTTATGCAACATGAAGGTGGTCCAAGAGGAATTATAGAAATAGCTACTAATGAAATTATGTTACTGGTTGTGCTTTACCATAGGAACTTCCTCCCTGATTAAAGTTATTCCCACTTGTTTGGAAATAGGAAAGAGTCGCCCAGATCACACGAAGGAGCAGGATCGCCACGAACACCATGCCTCCAAGGTTGCAGACGACCTGACATCAAAATTTTCACTACTCTGTTAGTACTCAGGTTTCTTCCAAAGTTTACCAACAGAATCAGATTCTTGGACTTATGGACCTTAGGTAATTTTTCAATGGTCAATAGTTTGGTTTTGTCCCTGAGGATTTGGTCAAATCACGAGTGTGATTAGTAAGATTCATTTCATAGGTTCTTGCCTTTCACATAAAATATTACTATATGAGCACACACACGGGAGTTATATCAGCATGCAATTAAGTGAAAATTAAGTACAAAACGACATGTGTTGGAAAGATCAGCACTTGGAAAGCAAATACCTCAAGAAGTGCTTTAACGATAGAAAGTGAAGCCAATAGCAGAAGCCCATCAACCGCAAAAGACACCTAAGTTCCCCATTCGTGAACAAAGAAAGAGAAAGGAAACAAAAGAATTAGCATATCCTTTCTTAATGGCTAGTAACCACTAGCCACTCTGATTTGGTTGGTCATGATATTTGCCTGCGTTGCGTATGCAAATATACAGCTAGAAGATACGAAGCAACAGAAATAAATCCTACACTATAACATAAAGTTGGCTAAAAACAATAAAATAAATGTAAAACAGTGTTCCTTGGTCAATTTATATTTTATAGTTAAATTATTATTGTTTGTAATTATGATGTGGATAACATATCTGCATTATAGTCTCTACAAACCATAAACACACACCTCCAACAATTGAGTTTTTAATTTTAGTTGATACGTGATTTTATGTAAAAATTTTTTACTTTAGTAAAAAAATTAAATGTGATTATTTTTAATAATTTTTTTTTTAATAAAATTTGAATTTTAAACTCATGAACGTGACAAAAATTGCGTTCCTCTAGATCCAAAACATCAGTGATACAGACGACATTTACCACCACGATCAAAAGTTAATTAAAGAACAACGAAACGACCAAAAAAAAAAAAAACCAAACAGCATTACCAACTGGGTCGATATCGCCGGAGGCAAAACAGAGCGTGAGGCCTTCTTGGCGCGCTTGGAGATCTTCTTGACCATGCTCTGCAGAAACCTCACCAACAAATCAACACTGCTCTCCTCCGTTTCCTCTTCTTCTTCTCCTTCATCATCAGTCTCGTCGCCCTCCGCCAGTTCATCGCCGTCGAAAAAGAAACTATCGCCGGCATTAATCTCCCGCGCTTCTTCACTCGTCGAATTGTTCAGCTGAGAACAACAGAAAATGATCCAGACTTTGTGACCTTGTCTGAGTTGTCTTAGAAGAAGAGAAAAGAGAAGAGAAGAGGAGACGAACCTTGCTATGGCGACAAATGCTGATTCTGGGGTTTGTGCGAAATGGGTGGTGAAAAGAAGGGTATGGGAAGTTCGCACGTTGTAGATTGTGGGAGCGTGAGCACAGGAGGTGACCGGTGGTGGTGAAAGTGGGAAATGGGGGTGGTGATAATGTGGTTGTGGTTCCTCCTGCCATTTCGGTACCAGAAACGCTTATCCTATCCGTGATTGAAAAGAGCCTTTTTACTTGGGCTAGGCTTGTCACAGGCCTAACCCGAGTGGGCTTCATTCACGATTAGGAGTCTGAAACATGAGACAAATACCTTGTAAATAATTAAATTAACTAATATATTTTAAAACTATTTAAAATAAATATCAGTAAATTAATAAATTAAAATTTAAGTGACGTAGGATTGTAAAAAGAAAATTTAGGTGGTAGAGAATTTTTTTATCACATAAATCTAATCAATAAAAAATTTATGGGATAAAAAATATTTTTATTACTATTTATTTTAAATAGATTTAATTCTATTTACTTAATTTAATTTTAAAAATATGTTATTTATAATTTCTATTTAAATAGTACCCTTTGGGTGTTTGAGCACAAACATTGGACCATTAATTTTTAGTCAAATAACTTGATAAACACTCTTTAAAAGTGTACAAATCACGATTTTTATCATTTATTCTTGATTCACAATTTTTTTTGTCAAATAATTACATTAACAAAAAGGTATTTATCAATAGTAAAGGGTAAAAGTTTATACTCGTGTACTCTTAAAGGTAAATTCTCAATTTTCTCAATAACAACTATATTAGTTAAAATGATATCAATCAATAATAAAGAGTTAAAATTCATACTCATTTACTCTAAGAATGAGTTAAGCAATTTTTTCTTTTGGGTTTAACATGCCTTTAAAATTCAATACCTTTACATTTATATTATATTAAAAATGCTCTTTTTCAAAGATGTTTGATCATCTTTTTCGAGAAGAACAAAATTATTTGACATGATCTTTCAGGATATTTTTTTAATAAATCTAGTGTTTGTCTATACCGTTTAGGTGACAAAAATATAAAGGTGACATCTTTTAAATTTCATTTCTCTTGCTCTCTCTTTTTTCCTTTTTTGAAATAGATTATAAAAAGAAATTTGAAGAATGCCACAAGACAAATCTCATTATCAAGAGTATGGGGAAGTTCACAAAAGTATGGTATATATTTTCTTAAATTGAATTTTCATTATCAAATCTCAGCTTCATTTGGTAAAAGTTTACGAAAAATATTGTACATATATCTAAACAACAAAGTAATTGACATATACTCTTAGACATATAAAAGTTGAGGCATTCCATTTAATTTTCTTTATCATTAATTATCAAGAGTTTGGGAATTTTTTTTTCTCTCTAAAGATTGAAGGAGATTGGAGGAAATGAAAATGAAAAAAATAGCTTATAATGGACCGTCCCCACTCACCATATCATACATGCATTTATTATGATACCTATTGTCATGAAAAAATAGAGAATTTACTCTTGAAAATACATAATTATGGAACTTTATCGTTTATTTTTGATAAATATAATTTTATTAGTGTAATTATTTAATTAAAAATATTATGAATTAAAAGTAAAAGGTAAAAATTATGACTCACATATTTTTAAGAGATATTTATTAAGAATATTCTAGTGTCATTATCTACAGGAGAGCTTCTCCATCTCTAATGTTTGATATGTAATCCTAACGAAAATGAACCCACTGAGACAGCCAAGAAAAAGAAAAAAAGGCCCTTTCTCTCTCCCCCAGACAAAAGAATACAAATTAGGTTTAAAAAAAAAAAAAAGAATACAGATTAGAAGTTTTCCGTTCTCATTCTTTTTGTTTTTAATCAAGTCTCTACTCTTAACATTCGTCAAAAAAAGAAGAAGAAGAAAACACTCTACTCCTAGGGGATTGGAGGCAGAAAAATCTAACGAAAGAGAGGAGGTAAAAGTTTGTCAACGGCCACAAGAAAACGACCACGACGACCTCTGCGTTTCTCCAACTATTAAAATCTCATTTCCTAATAAATTGGCGGTTATAATATAAAATTTAAAAATGAAATAAAAGATAAAAAAAACCCCAATTGTCCGGCACATTTAGAACTTACTGTACATTTAAAAAAAATGGTTGTTAGTTATGTTGAAAAAAACAGTTATTACAAAAAAAAAAAAATTTGAGTGTTTGATAAATTATAATCTTATAAATATTAATTTTAGAGGTATTATAAGTATTATAAAAATTTTATTAATTGTACTTTAAGATGATTATCGCATAATATAAAAATTAAAATTATTTTTAAGTTGTTTCTGATTTTAACTGTAAATTTTTTTTAAATTTTTTAAAAATCATTTTTTATAATTTTTATTAAACACAAATTTCAATATAACTAGAGAATTAATTTTGAGCTTCAATAATCACTACCATTCCAAACATACTCTTAATTATCAAAAAAAAAAAAAAAGAAAAAAACAGCCGCAAAAACGGCGTCGTGTCCACTACCACGGTCGTGACATTAACCAGTCATCTTTCGCACTTTTGCCAACGCCACTCTCCCACCCGCGCGTTGCCATCGTGGCAACCAGGTGGCGATCGTCTAGGACCCCTCATGATTGGGTCCCACCGCTATAGAAGGCCGTCAGACTGCAGCCCACGCGCTAGCACGAACGTGGGAGTCAATAAATCCGCTGTTAATTTTAAAAAGGATAAATTATAAAACGCAAGAGTCACGCGGCTTGAGGAACAAACAAAGAAGCAAAAAAAAAAAAAAAGAAAAAAAAAAAAAAAAAAAAAAAAAAAAAAAAAAAAAAAGAAAAAAAAAAAAGAAAGAAAAAAAAAAGAAAATCAAAGGAGGGGGTGTTGAAGGCACACACTTCCCTTCCTCTTTCTCTCTGTTTCATCGTAAACGAAGAAGAAACGCTGCAGCCACAGCCACAGCCACCACCGCCACCATCACAGCTGAGAGAACAGAGAATCCGATCGGAGAATATTCGGTCGAACGGACTCGTTCTGAGTTGGATCGGGCGAGTTCCGCCGCGAAGATGAGCGGATGGGAGAGGCTGAGGCCGTCGACGGTGAGGCTCGGTCGCGATTCCAATTCCGGCGGCAACATCAGCATGGGCGAGCGCATTCCCTCCAGTCGGACCGTTCGGCTCGGCCGAGTCCAGCCACAGGCCCCTGGCCACCGCACCATTTATTGCAACGATCGCGACGCCAATCTCCCTGTCAAATTCAAGGTTTCGCCTCTTTCTTTTTCTTTTTTCTTTTCTTTTTTTTTGAAAATTTTCGTATTTCTTTTGCTTATGTTTGCTTTCCGAGAAGTTAGGCAGCGAAATAAGAAAGAAAATATTGGACTTCTACGGTTGCTGAAACGAGTTTATTGCGTTCATTTCTTAGAATCTGAAATAAATTTTGAGTCACGAGATTTTTTTTAGAGGTTTATTGTTAAGTAAGGATTTGACATTGATCTTTGTGCGCTATTAAGCTGGAAACTCAGGCTTATTAGAAGGAACAATGTTGAAGCAGAACAAATGATATCTGTTAAAACTTAAAACTAGATTAGGCCCATTTTGATGAATAATTGACTGTAGTTTGTTCCCATTATGTTATAGACGTGTTTGCAGTTTGTTCCGTTATTTTGCGGTTACCACTTTAGTGGTTTTCTTCTGGGTAGTTGAGCTTAGTCTCCTTCATCTGGGTATTCTTTAATTGTTTCTTTGAGCTGATAAGGATGTTCAATTGTTTGTCACGTTTAAGAATTGATTTTCTATACTTGTGATGTCCGTTTGCATCTGGCTTCATTGCTTGATTTTGTCTTGGTTTGCATCTTTCAATTGTCTCAGGGGAATTCTATATCAACGACAAAGTACAGCTTCTTTACTTTTTTGCCAAAAGGACTGTTCGAACAGGTAATTTACTTAAAAACCTCTTGCCAATGTGGAATAACTGGTTTATAGCTCTGTGAACCTCATTTTGAATGTCGAGTTATGGTTTATGGCGTCCATTTCTGTATCATTATTTTAGTAAAATATTTTGCACGATTTTGGTTTCGGTTACCATATATGTGTTTGAATCTTATATTTACTAGGTTAATGTGTAATATTTGTTGGTGGAGAAGTTAAATAGATTAGGTTATCTTGATGCGTGCTTGCTAAAGGGATAGACCATATAGGATTTCTAGATACTTTTCTCCTACCTAATGGTTGCAAAAACGACTTCAAACTTGAGTTAAAGTTTAGTATGTTAGTGGGTTTGTGGTTGTTGTTAGTACCTTCTTGTCCAACCCCTGATTCTATTTTGGTCATGTCCCTGATGAAATTCTTTGCTTAAACCAACAGTTCAGACGGGTAGCTAATCTCTACTTTCTTACAATCTCAATTTTATCAACAACGCCAATCAGGTATGTAGTACTTACTTCTATTAGCCTTGCTGTTTTGCTTTCATGCTACTTCCAGAATTGCTTTTAACGCCAATCATGATTGGTTTGTCGAAAACCTCAAATACTTTTCTAATAATGCAGTCCTGTGAGTCCAATAACGAATGTGCTCCCCTTGAGCTTGGTGCTTTTTGTTTCTCTTGTTAAAGAAGCGTTTGAGGATTGGGTGAGTACTGCACTAATTGTGTATTGTATTGTTTGTGTGTTTGTGTGTGTGTGTGTTTCTCTCTCTCTTTCTCTATATATATATGTGTGTGTGTGTGTATATATATATATATATAATTATACTGGTTTTGGTTATTGGTTGTACTCTAAAGAAGATTCCTCATACTTTCTTTTCTTGTTTTCCTTACGTGAAACAGAAACGCTTTCAGAATGATATGTCAATTAATAATAATCCTGTGGAAGTGTTGCAAGATCAAAAGTGGGAAACTATTCCATGGAAAAAATTGCAGGTTGGGGACATTGTAAGGGTGAGTATGCAGCAATAATGGAGAAATGCTTAGTAATTATAATGTATTTCTTTGGAATTCTTTCTCCGACTTCCAAACATCAGGAGATTTCGTTTCTTTCTAGTATTTTCCTTTGTACATAGGTATGTTACGCAAGCTCTAAATAGACACTGACATTTTGGTTTGGTTGCAGATAAAGCACGACGGATTCTTCCCTGCAGATCTGCTTTTTCTTGCAAGCACAAACGCAGATGGTGTCTGCTACATTGAGGTTGCTTATGTTTTCCTTTATGGCTTTTCACCTTCTTTTGTCATAATTTTTTTCCCCCAAGAGAAGTCTAATGTTGCTATATAATCAACCACACAGCTAAACTGACCTTTTCTTTTGTATTTTGTTTGCTTGTGGCTGCTCGGTTGCAGACTGCAAATTTGGATGGGGAAACCAATTTGAAGATCAGAAAGGCATTGGAAAAGACTTGGGATTATTTGACTCCTGAAAAAGCATCAGAATTTAAAGGTAACCCGATTTTGTTTATCTAACTTCAGTGACTGATATAACATGATTTAAGTTCTTGCTCCCACCCTTTATTTTGTAGCTTTGATAGAGCTTTCTAGAGAAGATATTTTAACTGCAACCACTACTTTAAAGCAGTGGGGTTGAAGGATGGTTTTTCATGGTTACTTATGATGTATGAAACATTTTATTATTTTTTATTTCATCTAACAAGCATACTTTTCTGGTTGCAGGCGAAGTGCAGTGTGAACAACCAAACAATTCATTATACACTTTCACGGGCAATCTCATTATTCAGAAGCAAACATTACCTCTCACGCCAAACCAAGTTCTGCTGAGAGTAAGATATGATCCCTACCCCCTGCCCTCTCATTTCGTCTTTCTCAATTTTAGGGTTATACATTGGACAGGAAAACCAGTAAAATAGTTCTTTTTTGGTCTTAAATGTTCTTTGGAGGGCCTGATATGGGTGGAAAATGTTTCTCAAGTGATTGTATAAGTCTGTAACTTTTAAGCACAAATCTGGAGTGGCTTTCTTGTTGGTTTTTGTCCCTAATAATCTTGTAGGCTTTGGTCTTTAGACTGATTTAATTTCTTCCTTTCATGTAACACTGCATTGGGACTTTGTATTTTCAGGGATGCAGTCTAAGAAACACCGAGTACATTGTTGGGGCTGTTCTTTTCTCAGGTCACGAAACAAAGGTTTGTCTTCATATACTTATTACTGCCTATTTTCATTTCAGACCCATTTCGTTTTATGACATTTCTGTAAATCTAATTGCAACTGGATATCAATTTCCCTGGTATTTTGACGTAAAACATTCTCCTTTAGTCCTTTTTGCTTTTTGTTCTCTTGGGGTTGAAGATGACGCGACCTCTTTAGATTGTACATAGTTCTTATCCTTAATACTAGTTTTTTTTTTTTTTTTTTTTTTTCAAGTAAATAAAACACTATTTTCTGCCGCTGTTTGCTGGTATTAGTTGTTTTTCTTGTTTGCTTTTACAACCAGATTGCAATAAGTTGTAGACTTGCATTGTCTTTCAGTTTCTGACAGCTCTTGTAATTTGGGGTAGTTTGACGATGCATTGTATTTTCACAGGTTATGATGAATGCCATGAATGTTCCTTCCAAAAGAAGTACTCTAGAGAGGAAACTCGACAAACTCATCCTTGCACTGTTTGGTACTCTATTTGTCATGTGCCTAATTGGAGCGATTGGCAGGTTTGATGATTGCTAGTCTAACTTTAAGATTGTCCCAAATATTTGTTTGGAGTTTCCAGCATAACAATGTTTATATCTCTGATATTCTGCAGCGGTGTATTCATTGATCGCAAGTACTTCTACTTGGGTCTTAATGTAGATGTTGAGAATCAGTTCAACCCTAATAGACCTTTTGTGGTAACACATTTTTTATTGAAGTGGAACAACTACTATAACATGGTTTTTCTTTTTTTGGTAGTTGCTTCTTTGTTGATCATTTGTTTTATTTTTTGCCTGCTAATTATGTTTTGTGGTGACAGGTTGCTATTCTTACTATGTTCACTCTTATTACTCTATATTCAACTATCATACCTATCTCTCTGTATGTTTCCATTGAGGTAGGCTCTTTACTTTGTATAGTTGCCTGCTCTAGCAACGCCCAATAGTCCTGATGGCTTCACACACAATTTATTTATCTTAATCTTTTTTTCTTTTTGCAATTTCAGATGATCAAATTTATTCAGTCCACCCAATTTATTAACAAGGACTTGCATATGTATCACGTCGAAACCAATACCCCTGCATTGGCTAGGACTTCCAATTTGAACGAGGAACTGGGACAGGTAACGTTGCTGCCATATCAAGCTCAATGTTTATTTTAATTCTTATTAGGCAAGAGAAATGATAAGACTATGATCATTGGTTAACAGAGGAAAGATTTTATCTTCTGCATTGTCTGGAGCAATGCTAGTATCATATTTCTACCACTAAATCTGTATAATGATGCTACTGTGAGGGATTTTTGTATCATGTTTAATTGCAAATTTTCTCAGGTGGAGTACATCTTTTCTGATAAAACTGGAACACTAACGAGAAACTTAATGGAGTTCTTCAAATGTTCAATTGGAGGAGATGTTTATGGCACTGGTGTCACTGAAATAGAGACAGGAATATCACAGCGGAGAGGCATTAAACTTGAGGATGTATGATTCTTTCTCATATATAGCTAGCACAGGCTAACATATATAGGTGTATTATGTACATATATTCGTAGATTTTCCTGTGCAATTTCATATACATATTCACCCATGAAGACATAAGTCCTCTTGAAGCAATTTCATTCAATCTCATTTACTTGTTACAGTGTCAAAAGTCAACCAACGTGGTGCAAGAGAAAGGATTCAACTTTGATGATCCCAGGCTTATGAGGGGAGCTTGGAGGAATGAGCCTAATCCTGATCTTTGCAAGGTAAAAATAGTGGTGTCTACTTTTGCTTGTATAGACTAATTACTAAATAAGTCTGAAGATTTTTAGCATTTCAATTTTCAAGTACTAGGCGTTTCTTTTCTTTTTTCTTTTTTTTTTTCTTTTTTTTTTCCTTACCTTTCTGAACTACCTCTAGTAGTTGAGCCACGTTTACAATTGAGATAAAGCCAATAATTTGGTCAGTACGTTGGAACTGCTTCCCCTTTCCTTTGCTGTTGGGGAGAGATTTGTCATGCAGATTGCTACTTAACAAGAAAATTTTCTTTAAAATCTTTTGATAGTTGCTCATGATTAGAGCATATGGCAGCTTTCAATGGGCTCAATCTGACTAATAAATATTGTTTTTATTTAGGAATTTTTCAGATGCCTTGCTATATGTCATACTGTGCTTCCTGAGGGTGATGAGTCTCCGGAGAAAGTTACATATCAAGCCGCATCACCAGATGAAGCTGCTTTGGTAACTGCTGCAAAAAACTTTGGCTTCTTCTTTTACAGGTTTGAGCTTCCAAATTCTGTTTGCTTAAATCAGCCAGCTGTAACTCTTTTAAGTTTCTTCTTTTGATACCAAGTTGTGTACGACTCTGATGTGATTGTTCCCTTGGAATCAGTTTTTGAATCCTCTTCGTATTTATTGGAAGATTTGCCCCTCAACCTTTTTTTGGTCAATGCACTTATGGGTTCTGTCCCCAGCATCACGTGTGTAATGCTGAGGGCAAATTCAGTTTGGCTATAGAAAATAATGTCACAAATTTTGATTGTTTTTCAGTCAATTAATGCAACTTCCAATGTTTGGAACGTGGCTTCTTGGTTGTGGTTTTGGCTTTCTCACAAGTTTATCTAAGACAGTTTCTATTGCCAAAGATTTTACACAATTTGGCGTTGATGTTCTCTCTATTCTCAGGCGTACTCCTACAACGATATATGTTCGGGAGTCTCATGTTGAAAAGATGGGTAAAGTCCAAGATGTTTCATATGAAATCCTAAATGTCCTTGAGTTCAATAGGTAAGACGCATCACTGTGTACATCAGTGGACAGTAAACTATGATCCACAAAACTAACATAGTTACAATCTCTGTTGCACAAATAGTACAAGGAAGCGCCAATCCGTTGTTTGTCGATATCCAGATGGCAGGCTCGTACTGTACTGCAAGGTATTACTTTCTTGAGGCGTCTTTGGTGGATTAACATGTTGATCAGTTAGAGTGACATTCTGTCAGGAAACTGTTTGACAGGGTGCTGATACTGTAATCTATGAGAGATTAGCTGATGGTCAAGATGATATCAAGAAAGTATCTAGGGAGCACTTGGAGCAATTTGGATCTTCTGGATTACGTACGCTTTGCTTGGCTTATAGAGATTTAAGTTCTGATATGTATGAAAGCTGGAATGAGAAGTTCATCCAGGCTAAATCTTCTCTACGTGATCGTGAAAAGAAGTTGGATGAGGTAAATTTTGTTGAACCTGTGCTTCTCAATCCATCTACCATCAATAACTTTTAACTTCTATCAATTATCTGTATGTACCATGTACTATACAATTTTGGGCCAAGTTTTAAAAAAGAAGCAAAAAAAAAAAAAAAGGAGGGAGAGAAGCGAATTCTGTGAGCATTTCGTCATAGTCCCCTATGAGGTACTAGTGAAAGAAGAATCTTATGATATAGTTGGATAAAGGGGGTTCTGTACAAGCATGTATGGTATTAGATGGCTATCTTGGTAATATATAATTCCTGTAAAGTTTCTAATATTTGCTTTTGTTGTGTTTGAAGTATAAGTGCGTCAAGATTTTTGAAAAAGCTTTTATGACCTCATTTAGAGGCTTTGCGAGATCCTTGTTATAGACGGGTTTAGTTTTGTGTTTTACGCGTACTTTTTCGAGTTTGTTGGTTATGTTGCTCTATTATATGATATACATACTTTGTTTTAGGATTTCATTGAGATGCGCATGAAGAGGTTGAAAACTGATTATGGATTCATGCAGGTGGCAGAAATCATAGAAAAGGAGCTAATTTTTATTGGGTGTACTGCCATTGAGGATAAGCTTCAAGAAGGAGTTCCAGCTTGCATAGAGACTCTTTCAAAAGCTGGTATTAAGATTTGGGTGCTAACAGGGGACAAGATGGAAACTGCAATTAATATAGCTTATGGTAAGTCAATATTGCAAGGGTAGTGGTGGTACTAGTACTTCTATATAATCCAGTACCTCTATATAATCTATATTTTTCCTTTTCCTTTTCTCTACCACTTATTATTTCCTTGGAATTTTTCTTACTGTTTTTTTTGTGTTCCTAAAAAATTGTTTCAGCATGCAATCTTATCAACAATGATATGAAACAATTTATCATCAATTCGGAAACTGATGCAATTAGAGAAGTCGAAAACAGGGTAACAGCATTTTCTTTCTTATGCACTTTAATTCTGTCTCATGTAGCATTTCTTGCTTATGCAATACTTTAAATTCTGTTTCTAGGGTGACCAAGTGGAAATTGCGCGGTTCATTAAAGAAGAAGTCAAGAAGGAGTTGAAAAAGTGCCTTGAGGAAGCACAACACTTTCTTCACACAGTGGCTGCACCAAAGTTAGCTCTTGTAATAGATGGGAAATGCTTGATGTATGCATTAGACCCAAGCTTACGAGTGATGCTACTAAATTTAAGTTTAAATTGTTGTTCAGTGGTTTGCTGTCGAGTTTCTCCTCTGCAGAAAGCACAGGTGATCTTTCCAATGGCAGCTAAATAGTAGCATTATTTGATTGAGCGTAGAGAATATATTGAAACTTGAATTTGGTTTATCAAGTGAATTTCGTTATAGAAACTTGATATATCATGCAAGGCTGTAAGCATTTTTATGCTGCATCACACTAGCATGTCTTTCTCAAACATGACCTCTTTGAAGATTGATTTTGTTATCTATTAGCATGTATTAATATGCCTACGCGTGTCCTAAAGTTTACATGTGCAGTCAAAAGCCTTTGTCCTTTGAAATACTCTTGTTATCATAAAAAATGTTATTACATGTGTGGCGGAGTGCTGACTTGTTACCAAGACCGTTTCTTGCTTTTGATGTTGCACACAAAATGCTTCAGTTTAGGATTCAATCATTTTTCTTAGATTTATTAAGTGCACTACTGCATAGCTAGGTTGAATTGACTTTCTTTCCACCCATTTTTCCTCTTGCTTGAACAAGCTTAATTGACTTTGTATCCAACAAGAATCAACTAGGTTTTGGAATTGACGATTGGTTTGTTACTTTAGTTAATTCAAGGTAGTGCCTTAAGTATTCTCTCTGCTTACAGGTTACGAGTCTGGTCAAGAAAGGTGCAAAAAAAATAACACTTAGCATTGGTGATGGTGCTAATGACGTTAGTATGATTCAGGCCGCTCATGTTGGCATTGGAATCAGTGGACAAGAGGGCATGCAGGCGGTGATGGCTAGTGATTTTGCAATTGCCCAGTTTCGTTTTCTTACAGATTTACTTCTTGTGCATGGACGGTGGTCGTATCTTAGGTTATGCAAGGTCTGGGTTTTCAGTGTTGATTGAATATGTTGAAATTAATCTTGGTCGTCTGTGGTTGACCATTTGTAATTCCAAATTGCAGGTTATTACATATTTCTTTTACAAGAATCTTACTTTCACTCTGACTCAATTTTGGTTCACCTTTCAAACTGGATTTTCTGGTCAAAGATTCTATGACGACTGGTTTCAATCATTGTATAACGTCATATTCACAGCCCTGCCTGTGATCATGGTTGGGCTTTTTGACAAGGTATTCCATTCTTTTCCGCCTCTATTAACTCCCGCCTAAACTGTGGAAGCTGTGAGCATAATAATTTTACATCGTTCCTTTTGCTTTGTTGAATACATACTTGAGATAGTGACTGGGTATCTATTTCTACTATGTTTGAGATGAGAATTCTACTAATTGTTTGTTTGCATTCTTTATCAGGATGTCAGTGCATCTCTTTCCAAGAAATATCCTGAAATATACAGGGAGGGGATAAAAAATGTCTTTTTCAAATGGAGGGTTGTGGCAATATGGGCCTTCTTTTCTGTCTATCAATCTCTTATCTTCTTTTACTTCGTGAGCGTTTCAAGTTCAAATGCTCAAAATTCCTCTGGCAAGATGTTTGGTCTTTGGGATGTCAGCACAATGGCCTTCACCTGTGTTGTAGTGACAGTCAACCTACGGCTTCTTTTGATGTGCAATTCAATTACAAGATGGCATTACATTAGTGTTGGAGGAAGCATTTTGGCGTGGTTTTTATTCATTTTCATATACTCGGGCATTATGACTTCATATGATCGACAGGTGGGTTTTCATTTTCCTAGTCTTTTTTTTTTTTTTCCCTGCTGAGAGTTTTGTCATCTCCCAAAATTTCCTATTAAATATTCGAGCCATTGACACTCCCATGGTTTTTTTTTTCCTTTTTCAGGAAAATATTTTCTTTGTTATTTATGTCTTGATGAGTACATTCTACTTCTACTTGACACTTACACTTGTTCCTATTGTTGCGCTTCTCGGCGACTTCATCTACCAGGGGTAAGAAAATGAGGTTCTATATCAAAGATTTGCTAGTTTCATTGTCAAGATTCGCCTCCATTATGTACTGCTAATTATTTTGTTTTTAAATGATTATATAGGGTTCAGAGATGGTTCTTCCCATATGATTATCAGATTGTTCAGGAAATTCACATGCATGAGCCCGAAGGTAGAACTAGAACAGAATTGCTAGAGATTGAAAACCACCTCACCCCAGATGAAGCCAGGAGCTATGCCATAGCTCAACTCCCAAGAGAGTTGTCAAAACACACTGGCTTTGCTTTTGACTCACCTGGGTACGAGTCATTCTTCGCTGCACAGCTTGGTGTGTTTGCGCCGCAGAAAGCGTGGGATGTTGCTCGCAGAGCCAGCATGAAGTCCCGTCCGAAGATAGGGCAGAGGAAATAAACTGAAAGAGGACACTCTTGTATAAAAGAATATTCATTTTGACAGTCAGCCGTAGAAAAATTTGTAAATTTAGCTCGTGCCATATTCTAGTTTAGTTTTTGTTTTACATATATACATATAGATTCTCTTTTTTGTTCCACTTTCAAAATCTGTTTTCGTACTGTTGAGGAACTAGTTGTGCCAGGTTTCTCAAGAGTGTACATTTACATTAGATAAACTCCGAGCTTTTTTTTTTTTTTTTTTGTTTTTTTTTTCTCGGTGCAAGTTGACCTAATTTGTCCTTCAAGTTGTATATGATTCTATATTCATTGTGGCCTAGTTAGAAATCCTACCATTTCCCAAGATAAGATCGATAATGTTGTTGGTTTTAGCTGCAGCTTAGAGCACCTTTTTTTGTTTTTAACTTAAGACTCTACAGCACCTGTTTGTTATTTAGAATCTTTTTTTTTTAAAAGAAAAGGAAAAAGAAAAAGACACTGTAAGTACTTGATTTTTCATCCTTCTTATACTTCTTTACCTGCTGGAAGTTGCATTCACGCTTCAGCTATTACTGAAAGCTGTTGCTTGAATACAAAAAAAAAAAAAAAAAAAAAAAAAAAAAAAAAAAAAGGAAAAAAAAAATTAAGAACCCTGCTCTTTTTAATTTCACGACTGAAGTAAGAACTTAATGATAATCATCTTCATAAGTGCCTACAAACAACTTGGCTAGTTTTTCTGAGACTGCTGGTTGTCACTTGGCCGTTCTTCAACTCTCTTGTAGTTATTATCACTTTCATAATCAAATAATGACGATCAATAATATTAGTCAATAACAGAGCCAGCGTTCCAATTCAATAGGAGCATACACTATTTTTTTTGACCAAGTAATAACATGAAAAATATAGAATAAAAAAGGCACAATATTTTTCAATAGCTACAAAATAAATATATAAAAAATTATAAAATATATTACAATAGGAAGGACGAGTTTTCATCTTTTGTAATTCTCTAATTTTTTTACTAAAAAATGTAGTATCTGATTTTATTTTTAAATATTTCCACATTACTGTAATAAAAGAAAATTTTAATAAATTCCAATAAGTTATTTTATTAAAAAGAATGGACCTTCTCCGGTATTCAAATATACCGGTATGTCAGGTTTTTAGTCCATCAAATATGCATAAAATCACGTAAAAATCAAAAAATACGCATATCTAACGGTTAAAAATATAGTCTATCAGTATACCATGTGTACCAAAGAATCTCTCTAAAAAGAATACCAATAAGTTACAATCTTTTCCTTTTTTTTGGCTAAAACTAAATTTTTATTTAACCAAACGATAACCTATCCAACGGCGCACAGATACAAACTACAAAAGGCAACGACACAGAAACAACTGAAAACAAACAACAAAATCAAGCTAAACAACTAGACGTAAAACGCAGGCTCAGGTGACTAAAAAGTTAGAAAATAACTTACAAAAATAGAATATACAACTAAAACTGGCACAACATCATAGAATTAAGTAATAAAACTTACAATCGTTTGACAATTTACATATCTTATGATTAAAAAAACCACTTAACAATCATTTTGATTTATTTTCCTTTCTTACAACTTTTTCATTCACAAGGGTAGGATGGATAAAAAGTCGAAAACTAAAGAGTAAAATAAAATAATGGAGACATGCAAAGAATATATTATTTGAGTGGGTGGTGTAAAATCACCAAATTTTGAGAGATAACATATTTTTCAAAAAAATTTGAGTGGGGTCTCCGCCACTGATTACAATTAAGAATGTCTTCAACCATTTTTTGACATTATTCTCTCTTTTTTTAATCTTTAATCCTGATGAGGATAATTGAAGACTGTTTATTCATTTATTTAATTATTTCTGTTTATCACTTAGAATGCTAAAAGTATGAGGTTGGTTACACTTGGAGAGCTATTTTTATTTTGGAATTTATGCTTTTTATTTCTCTCTGTAATTCTCCCGTTATAGTATTCCCTGGACACCATACTCGATATAGAAAAAGTGAAAACAATAAAATATCAAGACAAAATACTTTTGCAAACAAATTGCAAATCACATTATCACAACAAAACTTGAAAACGGCTATTAGAATTAAAGACGACATATAAACGACAGTAATTTGTCAGACACAAAGAAAAGGACAAGAAACGTGCAAAATCCAATGAAGCTTGAAAAGGGCTACTGAAAATCAAGACGACATTAAAACGTAATAATACAAGAACACATGAGAACGACAAAAATTCACAAATGAATAAATGAATGCATAGCAAACAAAAAAAGCAAACGACAATCAATACGGCAAGCCGACAAACCACAAGAAATATGACAATAAATGCAGTAATTACGAGAAAAAGAAAAACTGAAAGAACAGTAAACTATCAAAATGACAACAAATTTTGAAAACAAAAGGAAAACGACTAACAAACTTTGTAAACGGCTATCAAATCTTTTAACTTGAGAAAATGTCCTTTTTTCCTTTTTCAAGGGGGAGCAAAGAACTTTATTAACGGTAGTTCTAATCATGAAACTATATCATTAACAATGGAATAATTATAGATCATCAATTTGTCCACATGATATATGGATATTTTACACTATACGCAAGTATAACCAACTGAAGAAAAGAAAGAGCAACAAAAATTGGAGGCAAATATCCTCTGCCAACTGAGTTCAACGTGTTGTGCCAAACGTTGAATTAAACAGATTATAGGATAAAATATGAATAACCGAAAAAATTCAAGAAACACCAAGAATTAACATAGATTCGGCTTTTAGTCTACATCCACCAACGGAAACGGCGAAGAAATTCCACTATAACAAAATGGAGATTACAAAACATTTGCGCTCTTCCACGAGTCTCTTGCACACTTGTTTCCACTTGATCACAAGAGTATTCAGAATTAACGTTATCACCCTCTTCAAATGTTCTGAAAAACTTTGCTAGTTTTTCGGAAATGGATTGTTGGCTTTCATCCAACGACTCTTCATCACCCTCATAATCATCTTCTCCTTCATAAACCAAATAAACACCCCACTTTTTCAGCTCAACACCTTTCATTAATGGCGGGTTTCTCTTTGTTACCAAAATCTGATATCCATTTTTCAACTGGGAAACCAAAGGGTGATCGGGCGGCTACCGACACAAGTGAAGTTGATCTTCGCCCTTATTCGGTACTCCATTCAAGTTAAAAACCGTGGTGAAGATGGGAAGACCTTGTTTGAGGATCTGTGCTTGAATGTCAACTATCCCAGGAAAGTTATGTCTGGAGTCATCTTGAATTTGATCGTTGAGAGATACAACTACACCTATAGTTACGCCTCGGAGAGGACTATTCCTGCGTTCTGTGAATGTGACCACATCTTGACACAGCCAATCTGGGATCTTGCTTCCTGGCATGCTAAGATTCCTTATTTTCCTCAAAGAGGCCTGCAACAAATTTGAAGGAACTTATGGAGTTCATTTTTCTTCTTTCTAAAGTTTCTAAGCAGAGGCTTAATCTAAAGGGTTAATTATTTTTATAGCTCCAAAAAAAAAAATAAACTCATGAGAGAGAGAGAGAGAGAGTGAGAGAGAACCTTAGCAAGTCTTTTCTTAGTTACCAAGGAGCAAGTATTGCAACAATTCATGTACAACCTTTTTAAAGACTTCAAGCATTCAAGGCCAGGAATATCCTCAACTTTCTCACAGTTTGTAAGGTTCAATTCCTCTAAGCTTTCCAAGTTTGAAAGATCAGAAATATTCTCCAATTGAGTACAGTATGCAACATCCACCTTAACCAAACTCGAGGGAAGTGGAGGAAGGGACTTTAGCTCTCTACAATGAGGCAGAAGAAGTTCTTTAAGAATTGACATGCCCCTTAAGCTGGATGGGAGGCTGCAGAAATTGTTGTTGCCAAGTTTTAGAAGCTCTAGAGATGCCAACTTCTCAAAATCATCAGGAATTTTACCAGATATTCCCCTGGTGCGAGCATCCAATTCACTCAGTGAGGATAGATTCGAGAAAGAAGTCGGAAAAAAAGAACATTTTTGTGAACTGTGAACCACAGGTGTTCTAGTTTCATTGCTATCTAGCACTTGAGGATTCTTCGAAATGTTCAATACCATTAAACTTGAGAGCATACCAAAGCTTTCGGGTAATTCTGTCACTGCAGTATCCGCCATCAGCAGGCGGTGCAAGGACTTTAATTTTCCTATTGAAGCTGGAAGCTTATGTAGCTCTCTACAAAAGTTGAGTCTCAGCACTATTAGGTTCTCTAACATACCAAATGATTCTGGAAGCTCCTTGATTTTAGCTTCATGAATTACCAAAGTAGTAAGAGACACTAAGCTGCCAATTGACTCGGGCAACGATCTAAGAGATCCACATTTCCACATCTGAAGCTTCTTCAGTGATTTCAGTTCTCCAATCTGATCAGGCAGATCAGTGATTGATGTCTCATCTATCTGAAGCATCACAAGAGAATCTAATCTTCCCATTGAAGGAGGCAATTCTGCGGGGAATTTGCCTTTCCCCAGCGATAAATCCTTCAAATTCGGTAAGAAACCGATACAAAGAGGGAGTTCTTTTATTGGACTTGCCAAAACAGAAAACTCTGTCAACAACTTGAGATTGCCAATGGAATCAGGAAGTACAGACAATGAGGCACACCACATGACACTTAGCTTCTGAAGGTTTTCCAGAGATCCAATGGAGTCTGGCAATTCTTCTAATCCAGATGCATTAAGAGAGAGTTCTTTCAGAGAACAGAGCTTTCCTATGCAATGGGGTAGTCTCTTTAATTGGCTGCAACGGTTTAAGATAAGCTTCTCGAGTTCGGTCAGGTGGAAGATAGATTCCGGTAGGCTTTCTATTGCAGTCTCATCAACTAGAAGCTCTTTCAAAGATCTCATGCTGCCTAAGTTTTCTGGAAGTCGTTTTAATTTTGAGCAGCCAGAGAGAATAAGATTCTCAAGCCGTTTCAATCCGGACATATCGGAAGGGAAATCAATAAGATTTGAACAAGCTGTTAGGTTCAAGTGAATCAGCGTGTTCATATTCCCTATATATTCATCAATCTTAGTCAGGCTTACACAATGCTTGAGGATAAGCTTTTCCAATTTCTGATTTCCGGATAAATTAGGAAGAGCAGCCAGATAGTAGCAATCACTGAGGTTCAATATCTTTAAATTCTCAGCCACCTAAAAAAATATAGCAAAACCTTAAAAAAAAAAAAAAAAAAAAAAAGAAACTCGAAAAACAAACAATGTCAAGTAATATAATGAATTAGTTGGTGAAATATGTACCTCGTTACTATGCCAACTCCAGAGTCTTTCAACTTTGCTGTGCGAAAGATCTAGTATGGCAAGTTTCTTAGCACCAAAATCAGATGAGAACGATTTTAAACGACCCCCTTTCCACTCCAGCCACTTGAGTTCTGAAGGGAATTGGAATTGTCCTTCAAGGTTGATATAATTTATTTGGAGCAATCTTAGGTTGACCATTGTTCTGAGGGGCTTAGCCCGAATTGTAATCTCCCTCTTCTTCTCTGCTTGATGTTTTTGGTACTCTTTGTATCTTTCTTTTAAGTAAGCAATTGCATAAGTCAAACTGGGGCTTCTTTGAAGATTATTCCATAATATTCTGCTACCATCAGGATCCTTCACCATCCTTTTTCTCTTTAAGTCTAGGACAATTCCTTGTGTACATTTTCTTCTCTATTGTCGACAATTCCAACAAAAAAAAACAACAACAACAACAAAACACACACATTAGAAACTTAGATAAAGCCACTCCAAAAAAAACAAAAAACAAAAAAACTAAAAACTAACAAGCAAGTTAGGACCATTTAATACAGGTAACTAGAGATTCTAAAATCTAGAACTTGAGTATGTAAAATATGGTATATAAACTATGGGTTTATCTTCAGTACTCCGTAAGGACCGATCCTATATTGTGATATATAGTAGTAGGATGTGTAACAATGACTTTGAAAAGATGTAACATGAGTCTACAATAGACAAATACTTTTTTGTTATGCCGTGATAATAAAGTTATTGTTACACGGAATAAATATAATGTCATATCCTCGTACATGTTGCATTCAGGATTGGTCTTTCAAGAAAGACGACTTAAGCCTTTGCCCATAAGCTAAATGCTATAGTATAATTTTTACCTCATCATCCAAGAAGACAGTCATGATATCATCACGGTCCCACAGTCTGCTACGCATGCAAGGATCAAGCGGATTTTCATGCCAAACAATTTGTCTTCCCATGTCTCTAACTTGGTCATGCATCCACAGAGTATTCTCTTCAGTAATCTTAATGAGCGATTTTGCCGTGAGGTCTGTGATTGCTGTCTCGGCCCCAAAACCACACGCCTTCAGAATGTCAACTGCATAATCTCTATCCATTCCCATCGTAACAAACTGACACGAGATGTCAAGGAATATGCATTTCTCTTGCTCATCTAGCGCATCATAGCTGATCTTCAAAACGTCTTGAAGATTTGCCGGTCGAATCTGCTTCAGTTTCTGTAGCGCATCTTTCCATTCCTCTATCCTCCTTTTGTCAAAAAGCATAGAACCAAACACTTCTAGAGCCAACGGTAACCCTCCGGTTAACAACACAATTTGCTCGGACAGCTTGAAGAACATACCTGTTGGTTTCTCTTTTCTTAGTGCATGGTAACTAAAAAGTTTTAGCGCCTCAGATGTATCCAATTCTCTGACCTCATACTTCATATCCACAAGCGGTTGTTGTAAAACTTCTTGATCTCTAGTGGTAATAATAATCCTACTTCCTTCATAAAACCACTTTCTTTTAGCCATTACCGCATTTAGTTGGCTTACATTGTCAACATCATCCAAAACCACTAGAACTCGCCTCTCATTTACTATCCGTTTGATTGAAGCAATTCCATGATTAACATCATCTACATCACTACCATTGGAAAGGTCCTTAATGAGTTTGTTTTGAAGAGATACGAGACCATCCTCTTGAGCCGAAATTTCTCTGACACTCGATACAAAACTGCGGTGCTCAAAGTGTCCAACAACTTTGTTGAAGAGAGCCGTAGCGAGGGTTGTCTTGCCAACCCCGCCCATGCCATGAATTCCCAAAACTCGGATTCCATTGGATTTAACATCCAACATTTTTGTCGCTTCTTCAAGGCGAGATTCAAGTCCAACAGTGTATGAAGCCAAACCCACAGGGGTCTTTCTGATTGCGCTCAATACACTTTTCACCAAATGTTTGATTATTTCTTCTTTTTCCCTGTCAGCAAAATGATTATGGGAATCTGTTAAAAAAAATGATTACGACAAGTATGTCAATTGTAGCTAGATATATAAAAGGCACGTAGCACATACCATGCACATGTAAAGACATGAATAACATTTGAAACTAAAGGTTTCTGTATATATTTAATAGGAATGTTTTGATCCACGTTCTGTTCCGCCTTATCTCAAATATTTTACAAATGGTGTTACAGTTATCTCTTCGTATTAAAAAAGCTCTCTTTAAAAATTGTGTCAAAAACCTCTCCTCCATGAAGGTTTTAACACGATTTGTAAAATTTAAGATAATAAGTACAACAATTTTTAAAACATAGATAGAACGTACATGAGATAGTTTAGTTATTATCCTTTTTTTCAATCGACTCCCGAACCATACCTCCAACATGTATTAAAAAATTAATGAATGAAAATGAGAGTAAGGAAAAAGGTACATTCCAATACAGGGATTAAACAATTTAATAAGAGATGAAGTCAAATTTTTTAAATGGAATAAATAACTCATGTTGCCGCATGATACTTGTTTACAAAAAATATATCTTATTCCCCGAAGCACTTTACGCAGAGCTAGCTAGTGATTGAAATGAAGTCGTAACAAGGTAGTCATAATAGAAGGTGTGGCCCAATCACCTCTTTTTTTCTTTTAAGAACACCATGAAAGTTGGAATGTTTTCTAACTATGAATGTTTTCTGAACATTTTTTTATTTGTTTTAAAGAAAAAATTGATTTATTATTTTCCATGCACAGATCAGCAGAGGAAGCCAAGAATGGTTTACAATTATAATTACCCGTTCTTGAAAACCCAACCAGCAATTCCACCGACTTTTTCCATGGCTCTCCTCCACCTTAACACCTTATCAACTCCAAACCTTCTCTCATGAATTCTGAAATCCTCTTCGAACGGCCCGGTCTGTCGCCGGACATGGGACGGATCGACCTGGTAGAAAACCGGCAGGATCAGCTTCCCGCGGCACTCGCAGATCTTGGCCAGCTCCTCCAGGCACCACCGCGAGTCGCCGTACCTCGGCGAGACCACGACCACGGCGGCGGCGGAGTCGTCGATCGCCTCCAGCAGAGACGGCGCAATCTCGTCGCCGCGATTGAGGCCGTCGTCGTCTAAGAAAGCTCGGACGCCTTCTCTATCGAGCGACTTGTAGAGACTCATGGTGAAGCTCTCGCGTGTGTCTTCGCCTCTGAAGCTCAGGAACACGTCCCACCGCTGCCTGAACGCCACCGCCGGAGCCGGCGGCGACGAAACGACGTCGTCTTCCGCCATTTTTTTCACTGTGCGTGTGTACTGTGCAGCGCTACATTAGTGATTGACTTGTACTGTGTTTTCGGTCGATAGCTAGCTGTACGCAAAAATAAGTGGTTCTCGTTTAATGTTGGTACAATCATAATTTTTTTTTTTTTCCGCCCCATACGGGAAGGTTTCTATTTTGAATTAAATAAGCAAAGAATACTGCCATTGTTACGATTGGACGATGAATATCTTTGCATGTGTCGTATTATTTAAGCAGCGCGGAATGTAATTGTATAATGTTTCTATACGGAAGAAACTATTCTCGTATTAATATCTGAAAGAAAAAAAGGACAGGCGAAAGAGAACACATACTAATCCAACCACTTATACATGTGAAACATTTTTACGGCATACTAATGATATGAGATAGTATTCATTTCAAAATTCAAGTCACAATTTAAATTTTATTGTTACAAAATATTTTATTTCACAAATTTTTAAATTTAATTTTTTTATTACAGTGTCTTTTTTTCGTATATATAACTCAAATTATAATTTGAGTTGTGAAATGAAAAATATTCATGAGAATTTTAAAACGTAGGAAAAAATAAATTTAGTAAGAATGCAGTTTAAGGACAAGTGTTGTTTAGGAAAAATATTACTCAGTTGATCAAAATAGAGAGAAAGGAAGGACCATTTTCCTATCTTACATATACGGAGAGATTAAAATTGAGGTTTTTCTAAGGGTATGAAATTACTCACCCTATCCATTACCTTCCTTTTCCTCTCCTACAAAACAATCGTGAATCTCAAAATATTTCTCACAATCCCCTCACACTTATATGAAGACTCTTGTATAAAAGAATATTCATTTTGACATTCAGCTGTAGAAAAATTTATAAATTGGTTCCGTTTTTTTCGCTGATTTGAGTTTAGAATTTGAGTTTTGTTATAGTAATTTTACTCTCAGAAACAGTCACATCTAACTTTTTTACTACAGTAAAAAATTCTCACACAATATCATATTTCAACTCGAATTAAAAACTCAAATTAGCGAACCAAACGGGTTAACTTGTTCCATATCCTAGTTTAGTTTTTGTTTTACATATATTCCACTTTCAAAATCTGTTTTCCTACTGTTGAGAAACTAGTTGTGTCAGGTTTCTCAAGAGAGTGTACATTTACATTAGATAAACTCCGAGCCTTTTTTTTTTTTTGGTCACGGTGCAAGTTGACCTAATTTGTCCTTTAAGTTGTATATGATATTCTGGGCTTGTTCTTTTAATATTTTTGAGTTAGGTAATTTGAGTGTAAATTTTGAGTTAAATTTGAGTTATAACTTGAGTTGAAGTTGTAACTTGAGTTTGTGTTTGGTTGTGTACATTTGAGTTATGATTTAAGATAAGAATTTTTTTTGAGTTTGTGTTTGAGTAAGTCAAAACTTGAATTTATTTTTAGATAGTATTTTAATAAAAACTCAATGCTGATGAAAAATTTCAATATGGTGTATGGGTCTAGTTTTATTCGTCTTTTCATTGTCAACGCATAGAAAAAAAAATCATCTCAATCAGAATTAAAACGAAAAAGTTATAGCATTTTTAAGAATAGAAAAAATATTGTTCATTAACTTGAGTTTGAGTTTCTAAACTCGAGTTGAAGGAAAAACTTGAACTCGAGTTCAAACTTAAAAGAACATAAACTCGAATAAAGTTGGGGCTGATCGGGGAGCTAGTTTTTGAGTGAAAAACTAAAAAAAAGGCAACTCGAGTTACAACTTTATTAGAGTTCACGTTCTTTTAAGTTTGAACTCAAATTTAGAATTAAAATTTAAATTTAAATTTTTCTTTCAACTTAAATTTAAAAAAAAAAAAAAAAAACTCGAGTTAAATTTTACTTTTTGAAAAAGAAAAAGAAAAAGACACTGTAAGTACTTATTCTTCACCCTTCTTATACTTCTTTACCTGCTGGAAGTTGCATTCAGGCTTCAGCTATTACTGAAAGCTGTTGCTTGAATACACCCATAAACAATTAAAAAAAAGTGAATAATTAAAGAACCCTTCTCTTTTTAATTTCACGACTGAAGTAAGAACTTAATGATAATCATCTTCATAAGTGCCTACAACCAACTTGGCTAGTTTTTCTTAGACTGCTGGTTGTCACTTGGCCATTCTTCAACTCCCTCGTAGTTATTATCACTTTCATAATCAAATGATGACGATCAGTATTAGTCAGTGGCAGAGCCATAACGAAATAATGACATGAAAAATATAGAATAAAAAAGGCCCAATATTTTTCAATAGCTACAAAATAAATACATGAAAAATTTATAGAATATATCACAATAGGAAAGACGAGTTCTCATCTTTTGTAATTGTCTAATCTTATTACTAAAAAGTGTTGTGTATGATTTTCTTTTTAAATATTTCCCGATTATGATAATAAAAGAAAATTTTAATAAATTCAAGTAAGTTATTTTATTAAAAAGAGGGACTTTCTTAAGTACTCTAACATACTGATAAGTTAGGTTTTTTATTATTCAAATTTACATAAAATCACGTAAAAATTAAAAAATACGCAGATTAAATAGTTAAAAAATCTAACTTATCAATACACCAGGTGTATCAAAAAATCTTCCCAAAAGAATACTAATAAGTTACAATCTTTTCTTTTTCCAGGAATGGTTTACAATTATAATTACCCGTTCTTGAAAACCCAACCAGCAATTCCACCGACTTTTTCCATGGCTCTCCTCCACCTTAACACCTTATCAACTCCAAACCTTCTCTCATGAATTCTGAAATCCTCTTCGAACGGCCCGGTCTGTCGCCGGACATGGGACGGATCGACCTGGTAGAAAACCGGCAGGATCAGCTTCCCGCGGCACTCGCAGATCTTGGCCAGCTCCTCCAGGCACCACCGCGAGTCGCCGTACCTCGGCGAGAGCACGACCACGGCGGCGGCGGAGTCCGCCAGCAGAGACGGCGCAATCTCGTCGCCGCGATTGAGGCCGTCGTCGTCTAAGAAAGCTCGGACGCCTTCTCTATCGAGCGACTTGTAGAGACTCATGGTGAAGCTCTCGCGTGTGTCTTCGCCTCTGAAGCTCAGGAACACGTCCCACCGCTGCCTGAACGCCACCGCCGGAGCCGGCGGCGACGAAACGACGTCGTCTTCCGCCATTTTTTTCACTGTGCGTGTGTACTGTGCAGCGCTACATTAGTGATTGACTTGTACTGTGTTTTCGGTCGATAGCTAGCTGTACGCAAAAATAAGTGGTTCTCGTTTAATGTTGGTACAATCATAATTTTTTTTTTTTTCCGCCCCATACGGGAAGGTTTCTATTTTGAATTAAATAAGCAAAGAATACTGCCATTGTTACGATTGGACGATGAATATCTTTGCATGTGTCGTATTATTTAAGCAGCGCGGAATGTAATTGTATAATGTTTCTATACGGAAGAAACTATTCTCGTATTAATATCTGAAAGAAAAAAAGGACAGGCGAAAGAGAACACATACTAATCCAACCACTTATACATGTGAAACATTTTTACGGCATACTAATGATATGAGATAGTATTCATTTCAAAATTCAAGTCACAATTTAAATTTTATTGTTACAAAATATTTTATTTCACAAATTTTTAAATTTAATTTTTTTATTACAGTGTCTTTTTTTCGTATATATAACTCAAATTATAATTTGAGTTGTGAAATGAAAAATATTCATGAGAATTTTAAAACGTAGGAAAAAATAAATTTAGTAAGAATGCAGTTTAAGGACAAGTGTTGTTTAGGAAAAATATTACTCAGTTGATCAAAATAGAGAGAAAGGAAGGACCATTTTCCTATCTTACATATACGGAGAGATTAAAATTGAGGTTTTTCTAAGGGTATGAAATTACTCACCCTATCCATTACCTTCCTTTTCCTCTCCTACAAAACAATCGTGAATCTCAAAATATTTCTCACAATCCCCTCACACTTATATGAAGACTCTTGTATAAAAGAATATTCATTTTGACATTCAGCTGTAGAAAAATTTATAAATTGGTTCCGTTTTTTTCGCTGATTTGAGTTTAGAATTTGAGTTTTGTTATAGTAATTTTACTCTCAGAAACAGTCACATCTAACTTTTTTACTACAGTAAAAAATTCTCACACAATATCATATTTCAACTCGAATTAAAAACTCAAATTAGCGAACCAAACGGGTTAACTTGTTCCATATCCTAGTTTAGTTTTTGTTTTACATATATTCCACTTTCAAAATCTGTTTTCCTACTGTTGAGAAACTAGTTGTGTCAGGTTTCTCAAGAGAGTGTACATTTACATTAGATAAACTCCGAGCCTTTTTTTTTTTTTTGGTCACGGTGCAAGTTGACCTAATTTGTCCTTTAAGTTGTATATGATATTCTGGGCTTGTTCTTTTAATATTTTTGAGTTAGGTAATTTGAGTGTAAATTTTGAGTTAAATTTGAGTTATAACTTGAGTTGAAGTTGTAACTTGAGTTTGTGTTTGGTTGTGTACATTTGAGTTATGATTTAAGATAAGAATTTTTTTTGAGTTTGTGTTTGAGTAAGTCAAAACTTGAATTTATTTTTAGATAGTATTTTAATAAAAACTCAATGCTGATGAAAAATTTCAATATGGTGTATGGGTCTAGTTTTATTCGTCTTTTCATTGTCAACGCATAGAAAAAAAAATCATCTCAATCAGAATTAAAACGAAAAAGTTATAGCATTTTTAAGAATAGAAAAAATATTGTTCATTAACTTGAGTTTGAGTTTCTAAACTCGAGTTGAAGGAAAAACTTGAACTCGAGTTCAAACTTAAAAGAACATAAACTCGAATAAAGTTGGGGCTGATCGGGGAGCTAGTTTTTGAGTGAAAAACTAAAAAAAAGGCAACTCGAGTTACAACTTTATTAGAGTTCACGTTCTTTTAAGTTTGAACTCAAATTTAGAATTAAAATTTAAATTTAAATTTTTCTTTCAACTTAAATTTAAAAAAAAAAAAAAAAAACTCGAGTTAAATTTTACTTTTTGAAAAAGAAAAAGAAAAAGACACTGTAAGTACTTATTCTTCACCCTTCTTATACTTCTTTACCTGCTGGAAGTTGCATTCAGGCTTCAGCTATTACTGAAAGCTGTTGCTTGAATACACCCATAAACAATTAAAAAAAAGTGAATAATTAAAGAACCCTTCTCTTTTTAATTTCACGACTGAAGTAAGAACTTAATGATAATCATCTTCATAAGTGCCTACAACCAACTTGGCTAGTTTTTCTTAGACTGCTGGTTGTCACTTGGCCATTCTTCAACTCCCTCGTAGTTATTATCACTTTCATAATCAAATGATGACGATCAGTATTAGTCAGTGGCAGAGCCATAACGAAATAATGACATGAAAAATATAGAATAAAAAAGGCCCAATATTTTTCAATAGCTACAAAATAAATACATGAAAAATTTATAGAATATATCACAATAGGAAAGACGAGTTCTCATCTTTTGTAATTGTCTAATCTTATTACTAAAAAGTGTTGTGTATGATTTTCTTTTTAAATATTTCCCGATTATGATAATAAAAGAAAATTTTAATAAATTCAAGTAAGTTATTTTATTAAAAAGAGGGACTTTCTTAAGTACTCTAACATACTGATAAGTTAGGTTTTTTATTATTCAAATTTACATAAAATCACGTAAAAATTAAAAAATACGCAGATTAAATAGTTAAAAAATCTAACTTATCAATACACCAGGTGTATCAAAAAATCTTCCCAAAAGAATACTAATAAGTTACAATCTTTTCTTTTTTTTTTTTTGGCTAAAATAGAATTTTTATTTAACCAAACGACAACCTATCCAACGGCGCACAGATGCAAACTATAAAAGCCAACGACACAGAAACAATTGAAAACAAGCGACAAAATCAGGCTAAACCACTAAAGGTAAAACGCAGGCTTGGGTGACCAAAAAGTTAGAAAATAACTTATAAAAGAAATAAAAAAAAAATACAACTAAAGTTGGCACAACATTAGAGAATTAAGTAATAAAACTTACAATCGTTTCACAACTCACATATCTTATGATTAAAAAAATCACTTAACAATCATTTTGATTTGTTTTTTCCTTTCCTACAACTTTCCCATTCATAAGGGTAGGATGGATAAAAAGTCAAAAATTAAAGAGTAAAATGAAATAATGGGGGCATGCAAAGAAATATATTATTTGAGTGGGTGCAATATATATCTTAGTGGGACTTTAAGTATAAAATCACCAAATTTTGAGAGAGAATATATTTTTCAAAAAAATTTGAGTGGGGGCCTCCGCCACTGATTACAGTTAAAGAATGTCTTCAGCCATTTTTTGACATTATTCTCTATTTTTTTAGTCTTGAAACCTGATGAGGATAATTGAAGACTGTTTATTCATTTATTTAATTATTTCTATTTATCACTTAGAATGCTACAAATATGAGGTTGGTTACACTTGGAGAGCTATTTTTATTTTGGAATTTATGCTTTTTATTTCTCTCTGTAATTCTCCCGTTAATAGTATTCCCCGGAAACCATACTGGACATCGAAAAAGTAAAAAACAATAAAATATCACTTGTGCGGCTGCCTTCTAAAACTCATAGCAAGTCGTGGTCGGCAATCCATCGTGTGAGAAACCAATGGGCTATGGGCCCAAACAACAGAACAAGCTAACGGGCTCAATTCAAGCCACAAGCCCAACACAACATTTGTGCTCTTCCGCGAGTCTCTTGCACACTTGTTTCCACTTGATCACAAGAGTATTCAGAATTAACGTTAACATCCTCTTCAAATGTGCTGAAAAACTTTGCTAGTTTTTCGGAAATGGATTGTTGGCCTTCATCCAACGACTCCTCGTCACCCTCGTAATCATCTTCTCCTTCATAAACCAAATAAACACCCCACTTTTTCAGCTCAACACCTTTCATGAATGGCGGGGTTCTCTTTGTTACCAAAATTTGATATCCATTTTTCAACTGGGAAACCAAAGGGTGATCGGGCGGATACCGACACAAGTGAAGTTGATCTTCGCCCTTATTCGGTACTCCATTCAAGTTAAAAACCGTGGTGAAGATGGGAAGGCCTTGTTTGAGGATCTGTGCTTGAATGTCAACTATCCCAGGAAGGTTACGTCTGGAGTCATCTTGGATTTGATCGTTGAGAGATACAACTACACCTATAGTTACGCCTCGGAGAGGACTATTCCTGCGTTCTGTGAATGTGACCACATCTTGACACAGCCAATCTGGGATCTTGCTTCCTGGCATGCTAAGATTCCTTATTTTCCTCAAAGAGGCCTGCAACAAATTTGAAGGAACTTATGGAGTTCATTTTTCTTCTTTCTAAAGTTTCTAAAAAAAAAAAAGAAACTCGAAAAACAAACAATGTCAAGTAATATAATGAATTAGTTGGTGAAATATGTACCTCGTTACTATGCCAACTCCAGAGTCTTTCAACTTTGCTGTGCGAAAGATCTAGTATGGCAAGTTTCTTAGCACCAAAATCAGATGAGAACGATTTTAAACGACACCCTTTCCACTCCAGCCACTTGAGTTCTGAAGGGAATTGGAATTGTCCTTCAAGGTTGATATAATTTATTTGGAGCAATCTTAGGTTGACCATTGTTCTGAGGGGCTTAGCCCGAATTGTAATCTCCCTCTTCTTCTCTGCTTGATGTTTTTGGTACTCTTTGTATCTTTCTTTTAAGTAAGCAATTGCATAAGTCAAACTGGGGCTTCTTTGAAGATTATTCCATAATATTCTGCTACCATCAGGATCCTTCACCATCCTTTTTCTCTTTAAGTCTAGGACAATTCCTTGTGTACATTTTCTTCTCTATTGTCGACAATTCCAACAAAAAAAAACAACAACAACAACAAAACACACACATTAGAAACTTAGATAAAGCCACTCCAAAAAAAACAAAAAACAAAAAAACTAAAAACTAACAAGCAAGTTAGGACCATTTAATACAGGTAACTAGAGATTCTAAAATCTAGAACTTGAGTATGTAAAATATGGTATATAAACTATGGGTTTATCTTCAGTACTCCGTAAGGACCGATCCTATATTGTGATATATAGTAGTAGGATGTGTAACAATGACTTTGAAAAGATGTAACATGAGTCTACAATAGACAAATACTTTTTTGTTATGCCGTGATAATAAAGTTATTGTTACACGGAATAAATCTTTAATTGGCTGCAACGGTTTAAGATAAGCTTCTCGAGTTCGGTCAGGTGGAAGATAGATTCCGGTAGGCTTTCTATTGCAGTCTCATCAACTAGAAGCTCTTTCAAAGATCTCATGCTGCCTAAGTTTTCTGGAAGCCGTTTTAATTTTGAGCAGCCAGAGAGGATAAGATTCTCAAGCCGTTTCAATCCGGACACATCGGTAGGGAATTCAATAAGATTTGAACAAGCTGTTAGGTTCAAGTGAATCAGCGCGTTCATATTCCCTATATATTCATCAATCTTAGTCAGGCTTACACAATGCTTGAGGATAAGCTTTTCCAATTTCTGATTTCCGGATAAATTAGGAAGAGCAGCCAGATAGTAGCAATCACTGAGGTTCAATATCTTTAAATTCTCAGCCACCTAAAAAAATATAGCAAAACCTTAAAAAAAAAAAAAAAAAAAAAAAGAAACTCGAAAAACAAACAATGTCAAGTAATATAATGAATTAGTTGGTGAAATATGTACCTCGTTACTATGCCAACTCCAGAGTCTTTCAACTTTGCTGTGCGAAAGATCTAGTATGGCAAGTTTCTTAGCACCAAAATCAGATGAGAACGATTTTAAACGACACCCTTTCCACTCCAGCCACTTGAGTTCTGAAGGGAATTGGAATTGTCCTTCAAGGTTGATATAATTTATTTGGAGCAATCTTAGGTTGACCATTGTTCTGAGGGGCTTAGCCCGAATTGTAATCTCCCTCTTCTTCTCTGCTTGATGTTTTTGGTACTCTTTGTATCTTTCTTTTAAGTAAGCAATTGCATAAGTCAAACTGGGGCTTCTTTGAAGATTATTCCATAATATTCTGCTACCATCAGGATCCTTCACCATCCTTTTTCTCTTTAAGTCTAGGACAATTCCTTGTGTACATTTTCTTCTCTATTGTCGACAATTCCAACAAAAAAAAAAACAACAACAACAACAAAGCACACACATTAGAAACTTAGATAAAGCCACTCCAAAAAAAACAAAAAACAAAAAAACTAAAAACTAACAAGCAAGTTAGGACCATTTAATACAGGTAACTAGAGATTCTAAAATCTAGAACTTGAGTATGTAAAATATAGTATATAAACTATGGGTTTATCTTCAGTACTCCGTAAGGACCGATCCTATATTGTGATATATAGTAGTAGGATGTGTAACAATGACTTTGAAAAGATGTAACATGAGTCTACAATAGACAAATACTTTTTTGTTATGCCTTGATAATAAAGTTATTGTTACACGGAATAAATATAATGTCATATCCTCGTACATGTTGCATTCAGGATTGGTCTTTCAAGAAAGACAACTTAAGCCTTTGCCTATAAGCTATATGCTATAGTATAATTTTTACCTCATCATCCAAGAAGACAGTCATGATATCATCACGGTCCCACAGTCTGCTACGCATGCAAGGATCAAGCGGATTTTCATGCCAAACAATTTGTCTTCCCATGTCTCTAACTTGGTCATGCATCCACAGAGTATTCTCTTCAGTAATCTTAATGAGCGATTTTGCCGTGAGGTCTGTGATTGCTGTCTCGGCCCCAAAACCACACGCCTTCAGAATGTCAACTGCATAATCTCTATCCATTCCCATCGTAACAAACTGACACGAGATGTCAAGGAATATGCACTTCTCTTGCTCATCTAGCGCATCATAGCTGATCTTCAAAACGTCTTGAAGATTTGCCGGTCGAATCTGCTTCAGTTTCTGTAGCGCATCTTTCCATTCCTCTATCCTCCTTTTGTCAAAAAGCATAGAACCAAACACTTCTAGAGCCAACGGTAACCCTCCGGTTAACAACACAATTTGCTCGGACAGCTTGAAGAACATACCTGTTGGTTTCTCTTTTCTTAGTGCATGGTAACTAAAAAGTTTTAGCGCCTCAGATGTATCCAATTCTCTGACCTCATACTTCATATCCACAAGCGGTTGTTGTAAAACTTCTTGATCTCTAGTGGTAATAATAATCCTACTTCCTTCATAAAACCACTTTCTTTTAGCCATTACCGCATTTAGTTGGCTTACATTGTCAACATCATCCAAAACCACTAGAACTCGCCTCTCATTTACTATCCGTTTGATTGAAGCAATTCCATGATTAACATCATCTACATCACTACCGTTGGAAAGGTCCTTAATGAGTTTGTTTTGAAGAGATACAAGACCATCCTCTTGAGCCGAAATTTCTCTGACACTCGATACAAAACTGCGGTGCTCAAAGTGTCCAACAACTTTGTTGAAGAGAGCCGTAGCGAGGGTTGTCTTGCCAACCCCGCCCATGCCATGAATTCCCAAAACTCGGATTCCATTGGATTTAACATCCAACATTTTTGTCGCTTCTTCAAGGCGAGATTCAAGTCCAACAGTGTATGAAGCCAAACCCACAGGGGTCTTTCTGATTGCGCTCAATACACTTTTCACCAAATGTTTGATTATTTCTTCTTTTTCCCTGTCAGCAAAATGATTATGGGAATCTGTTAAAAAAAATGATTACGACAAGTATGTCAATTGTAGCTAGATATATAAAAGGCACGTAGCACATACCATGCACATGTAAAGACATGAATAACATTTGAAACTAAAGGTTTCTGTATATATTTAATAGGAATGTTTTGATCCACGTTCTGTTCCGCCTTATCTCAAATATTTTACAAATGGTGTTACAGTTATCTCTTCGTATTAAAAAAGCTCTCTTTAAAAATTGTGTCAAAAACCTCTCCTCCATGAAGGTTTTAACACGATTTGTAAAATTTAAGATAATAAGTACAACAATTTTTAAAACATAGATAGAACGTACATGAGATAGTTTAGTTATTATCCTTTTTTTCAATCGACTCCCGAACCATACCTCCAACATGTATTAAAAAATTAATGAATGAAAATGAGAGTAAGGAAAAAGGTACATTCCAATACAGGGATTAAACAATTTAATAAGAGATGAAGTCAAATTTTTTAAATGGAATAAATAACTCATGTTGCCGCATGATACTTGTTTACAAAAAATATATCTTATTCCCCGAAGCACTTTACGCAGAGCTAGCTAGTGATTGAAATGAAGTCGTAACAAGGTAGTCATAATAGAAGGTGTGGCCCAATCACCTCTTTTTTTCTTTTAAGAACACCATGAAAGTTGGAATGTTTTCTAACTATGAATGTTTTCTGAACATTTTTTTATTTGTTTTAAAGAAAAAATTGATTTATTATTTTCCATGCACAGATCAGCAGAGGAAGCCAGGAATGGTTTACAATTATAATTACCCGTTCTTGAAAACCCAACCAGCAATTCCACCGACTTTTTCCATGGCTCTCCTCCTGTTACAGTTATCTCTTACGTACAACGTTAAATCGTATCAAATATTTTAGAAGGTGTGGCCGAATCACCTTCTTTTCGGAGAGAGCTAATCATCCCATAACTATTGGCATCTCTTGTGTCATAAAAAACAAGATTAACAAGTAGATTTGTGATTATAGTTAAAAAAGGGATGCATGTACTGACTACCATTTCTCAACAATTTACCCAAAAAAAAAAAATTCCAAAAAGATTACCATTTATTTGACATGGTTCCAAAACAATTATTCAAATTCAAGAATGAAACTGACTTTTTTTTTTCTTTTAACACCACCATGAAAGTTGGAATGTTTTCTAACTATGAATGTTTTCTGAACATTTTTTTATTTGTTTTAAAGAAAAAATTGATTTATTATTTTCCATGCACAGATCAGCAGAGGAAGCCAAGAATGGTTTACAATTATAATTACCCGTTCTTGAAAACCCAACCAGCAATTCCACCGACTTTTTCCATGGCTCTCCTCCACCTTAACACCTTATCAACTCCAAACCTTCTCTCATGAATTCTGAAATCCTCTTCGAACGGCCCGGTCTGTCGCCGGACATGGGACGGATCGACCTGGTAGAAAACCGGCAGGATCAGCTTCCCGCGGCACTCGCAGATCTTGGCCAGCTCCTCCAGGCACCACCGCGAGTCGCCGTACCTCGGCGAGAGCACGACCACGGCGGCGGCGGAGTCGTCGATCGCCTCCAGCAGAGACGGTGCGATCTCGTCGCCGCGATTGAGGCCGTCGTCGTCTAGGAAAGCTCGGACGCCTTCTCTATTGAGCGACTCGTAGAGACTCATGGTGAATCTCTCGCGTGTGTCTTCGCCTCTGAAGCTCAGGAACACGTCCCACCGCTGCCTGAACGCCACCGCCGGAGCCGGCGGCGACGAAACGACGTCGTCTTCCGCCATTTTTTCACTGTGCGTGTGTACTGTGCAGTGTTACAGTAGTGATTGACTTGTACTGTGTTTTCGATCGATAGCTAGCTGTGCGCAAAAACAAGTTTTTCTTTTTCGAGCGATAGCTAGCTGTACTGTATTTAATGTTGTTGCAATCCTACGTTTTTCTTTTTCTTTTTGCTTTTTTCATTCCGCCCCTATACGGAAAGGTAAAAATTCTATTTTGAATTATATAAGCAAAGAATAATGCCATTGTTACACGATTGGACGATGAATATCTTTGCATGTGTCGTATTATTTAAGTAGCGTGTAATGTAATTGTATATAGTTTCTGTAAGTAAGAAACTATTCTCGTATTAATATCTGAAAGAAAAAAAGGACACGCGAAAGAGAACACATACTAGTCCAGCCACTTACAGATGTGAAACATTTTTACAGTATACTAATGATATGTGATAGCTTTGTTGATTTCACAACTTAAGTCACAACTCAAATTTTATTGATATACAGTATTTTTTCTTACAAAACTTTAAATTTAATTTTTTTATTACAGTATCTTTCTCTCACATATACAATTCAAGTTATAATTTGAGTTGTGAAATGAACAATACCCATATGAATTTCAAAATGTAGGAAAAACAAAATTTAGTAAGCACGCAATTTAAGGACAAGTGTTGCTTAAGAAAAATATTACTCAGTTGATCAAAATAGAGAGAAAGGAAGGACCGTTTTCCTACCTTACATATATAGAGCGATTAAAATTGAGGTTTTTCAAAGGGAATGAAATTACTCACCCAATCCATTATCTTCCTTTCCCTCTCCTAGAAAACAATCGTGGATCTCAAAGCATTTCTCGCAATCCCTTCACACTTATATCTTTCCGTCTAATTTTTCTCCAACAAAACAAGTAGAGTGGAAAAAGGAGAGAAGAAACTGGAAATGAAAGAAGTTGTAAATCCATTGCCCATCATTTTTTAATCCTTCAACATTATAAAGAAAAGAGAAGAAAATATTTGATAAAATAAATAGTATGTTCAATAACAATTTTGAATAATAGGATGATCTACTTTTTTGTGCGAGTGTATAAAGGTAACATAAGTTGGACCTTTTTCTTTCCACTTTTCTTTATGATCATTATGAAAGAAAAGTTCACCTATTTTCTTTTTATTTTGATTAGCTTGATATTTTATCTATTTTTCATCTCTCTTAGGAAATATAACATTAAGTGAGAATTCTTTTGTTTTGATACATTGTACCTTTTCTAAGAGCATTCAAAGAAGGCTCATCATTCAAATCTTTTAAATATATGATATCGGAATCAATTAATTATTTCTACACCTTAAATCTTTTTTCATAAGCTTTTTAAATAGAAGAAGTATTGCCAATTATGTTTTTCTCTATCTGATGTGAGATTCAATTAGCTATTAGAGTATTTCCTAGCATTCCCAAATTAAGGTGTCAACGCCATTGGGAAAGAAAATCAGTCTCCATTATAGTAATAAATTTTCTTTCGTGTCAAATTTAATGCCAAATATAACATATTTTATATTTTTGCATTTGGTCGCTATAAAGTTGATGTGTTGAGCTTTTATTTAATATTATTACAACACATTCTCATAGTAAATAGCATATTTATAAAGTTAAATTAAGTGAATAACATATTTTAGAACTATTTGAAATAATAGCAGTTTACAAGGTAAATGAATCATTTACCGCCTAAATGATTCATCTACGGCTAGTAAAAACTTTTTTTTACATAAGGATTTATTTACAACCGGTAAAAAGATTTTTTAATGTAAATAAAAGTTTTTTAAGATTTTTTTACCACATAAGTTATTTTTTATCAGTCATGAATGAATCATTTACATGGTAAATGATTCATTTACTACTTAACTGCTATTTATTTCAAATAATTTAAAAATCTGCTATTTGCTTAATTTAGTTTTAAAACCTGCTATTTACTACAATTTTCCTCTAAAATTTAAAGTTTACTTTTACGAGTCTTTAAATTTAATAATTGTGACATTAAATAGATACAAATTACAACATTTGAAATAGCTTATGCATTAGTATGCTAAATAGAATAACATATCAAACTTGTCATTTCACACTTTTTTGTGTTAAATATGACATTGACATTGACATTTCCATTAGATGAGCACTTCTATTGCAGTATTAAATGAGTGTGTCAATGCTAAAATAAGAGTAGAAAAACTAATGTTAAACACAAATGCTATTTTTTGCGCTAAATTTGATTTATACTATCATATTGAGGGGCATTACATGCGTACGTGCATCACGGGATGTATACTTCCTTATTCCATTGGCATTCTCAAGTTATTGGCAAATTTTTCCATTCTGTCTAGTCCAATCACAGAGCTGCCTGTGTCTGTTGAGTTCATTACCAAATCTGGGGGCTATCAATGGGAAGAAGCCAATTACTAACTTGACTTCCTAATCTCATCCAAGAAATTCTGTTCTTGTTGTGCTTCATATAGAAGAGACAAAGATCACAGGTCTTCCTGGCCAAATTGGAGCCTTGAAATTGTTTGGAGAGTTTCAGATGAGTACCTGTAAATCTCTTTGCTCGCTATCTGAATCAATTGGGTACCTGTTGAGAAAAATTACTATGATCATATATGAATTTGCAGGGAAGTTGGAAAACCTCACAATTGCTTCTTCAACTCACAAATTGCTGAGAGCTCTGTGAGCTTGCAGATTCCATAAAGTCCTTGCACAACTTGCTAATAGAAGACACTGGAGTTACAAAGTTATCTAGAAGCTTCTGTCTCAGCAAAAAAAAAAAAAAAAAAAAAAGGATCTAGAAGCTTGGGATGCTCTCAAGCTCAATAGTTTGGAAAATGACAAAGTAGGATCACGTGGAACTGCATGTAAATAGGGGACATGATATTGATGTGCTTCCAACATCCTTCTCAGGCCTATCCATGCAAAATTTCGGCCAAAATTCTTGATGACTTTGACAAGTTGCCTTCATTAAAGATTTTGACGGAAAAAATGCCCGTAATGTTTCCCTTTTAAAATATGTTCGTTTCATTGATGTACCCAAGGTAAATTATTCATTCGCTCAAGTAAAGCAGCAATCTATTTTTAACAACATTTGATTCGCACTAATATCACGGGGTCTTTGAGGAATATTTGCAATATAAGTATTGCATGGAAACAATATTCCAAAATGGTTTTCTTAACAGGTGCTTACATTCTGCGAACGCAGAAACCATGCCCTCAAACCATCATATATAAAACGACAGCAGATACCGCAACCTGACAGTGTTAAAAATTAATTTTAAGAATTTTTAATTAATGTAATGGTTGAATCTTAGTTATGTTGTCCAGGTTGTTTCTCATTTTGTATTTAATGTTGCTCTAAAATTTTCTATGTGGTTGTATTCTTTCTTAAGGTTGTAAGATGTTGTCCTCTAAAATGCCCAAATAATACAACACACCTTTTTGTCTTCCTTGCTCTCTTCTCTAACTTTTCCTCCAATTTCCTTTTACTGAAAAAATCTATCAGTGGTATCAGAGCACAAATCCTATTTTCCTGGGATATATCTCTCTGTCTTGCTACCAAATGGTGACAAACCCAAATATACTGTTCTAATATTCTCCAAGTCAAGTCCCCATTTTTGACGGAGAGAACTATGACTATAGGTGCAGCCAGATAGAGACATTATTCATTTCACAAGATCTCTGAGATGTGATTGAAGAAAGTTATGAAGAACCACCAAAAGAGATACTAGTGCCTTACAGTACATACAACAAGGGGTAAGCAAAATTATATTTCCCAGAATTTTTGGTGTTAAAAAGGCAAAAGAAGCTTGGGAAATTTTACAAAAAGGTTTTCAAGGCTCAGGCAAAGTCATTGCCATTAAACTTTAAACTTTGTGGATAGATTTTGATAATCTGATCATGAAAGACACTGAGAATGTACGAGATTTCTTCTCAAGGAAATCTGAGATAGTCAATTTGATCAGAAGCTGTGGTGATGTGATACAAGAGGAGAAGATTGTGCATAGAATTCTGAGAAGGTTAACCTAAAAATTTGAGCTTGTTGTTTCAGTGATTCAGGAGTCAAAAGATTTGTCTACATACACCATGTACGAGTTAATGGGTTCTCTTGAAGCCCATGAGAAAAGAATGGCCAGATTTATTGAATCATTGTTGGAGCAAGCCTTCCAATCACAGTTGAATGATGCAGACAATGAAGAAAGAAAGAGAAGACCCAATAAGGAATTTCAAAACAAAAGGCAAAGCAAGAGGCAATTGGAAGAAAAATCAGCATGGGTAGTCCACTTCAAAAGGCGGCAACAAAAATTTTGCTCAATGTCATATATGTAAGAAGAGCAGCCACGCCACGAAAGCAAAGATTCCTAGTTTAGACAATGCAATTGCAATGATTCAAACCACCTGGTCATAAATTGCCCAAAGAGATAGAAGAATGAAGCCAACTTTGTGGAGAGTGATGAATCTTCTGAACAACTATTTTACTCTTACATGAATACTCAAGAAGAACAAGACACTTGGTATCTTGACAGCCGGTGTAGTCGCCATATGACAAGGATAAAGTCCAGCTTTGTCTACTTGGGTGAGTCATTCAAATCCAAAGTGAAGCTTGGAGATGGGAAGTACGTGGAAGTGGAAGGCAAAGGAGACATCACTGTGGAAACAAAGGGAGGTACTTCTAAACTAATTAAAAATGGGTTGTATGTTTCTTCTTAATCTCAAAACTTGTTAAGTGTGGGTCAGTTAATAGAAAAGTATATATGCTCAAATTTGACAGAGATAGATGCACAATAATTGACAAGAAAAGGAATCAGATAATAACTAGAATACTTATGGCCTCCAATAGAGTATTTCCATTCTCTATGACACATAAAGAAAATCTTGTCTTGAAATCTGAAGATGTAGATGAATCCATATTGTGGCACATGAGATATAGGCATTTAAATTCTGAAAGCCTAAAGTTATTGAGAAGACATGATATAGTGATTGAGCTACCATCTATTGACATAAAGGGGAGAATTTGTGAAGGTTGTGTTTATGGTAAAATGCACAGATTGCCTTTTCTAAAAACTTCTTGGAAGTTTTAGCACCGCTTGAATTAATACATGCTGATATATGTGGCCCTACCAGGACACCTTCTTTGAACAATAGAAGATATTTTCTTCTCTTTATCGATGATTATTCGCGGATGATGTGGGTTTATTTTCTTGAACAGCAGTCAAGCTTTCTCTATGTTTCTTCAATTTATGGCTCATGTAGAAAGAGAAAGTAGGCATGTCATTAAGAGCTTGAGAACTAATCGTGAAGGATAATTTATTTCAAAGTCCTTTTGGAATTACTGCAAAGAAAAAAGGCATAAAGAGGCAGCTAACAGTTCGACAAAGTTCGCAACAAAACGTCATTACGGAGCGAAAAAATCAAAGAATTGTGGAAGTTGCTAAAAGCATTTACAGCCATATATCTTCTAAACAGATCACTAATAAAGGCTATCTAAAACATGACTCCCTATGAAGCATGGTTCCGTCAAAAACTAAAGGTTGATCATCTTAAGATCTTTGGTTATGTTGCGTACTATCTCGTTCTTCCTCAAAATAGAGAAAATTTTGACGAGAAAGGAGAGAAATGCATCTTTATCGGATATAACGATCACTCAAAAGGCTATCGGCCATACAATCCTAATGCTCAAGAGTTGGTAGTCTCTAGAGATGTAATTTTTTATGAAGAAAAGGCTTGGGAATGGAATAATGAAGGGCGGAATTCTCATACAACACCATTTGTGACTAGTGAAGTGTCATATATGTAAGAAGAGCAGCCACGAAAGTAAAGATTCCTAGTTCAGACAATGCAACTGCAATGATTCAAACCACCTGGTCATAAATTGCCCAAAGAGACAAAAGAATGAAGCCAACTTTGTGGAGAGTGATGAATCTTCTGAACAACTATTTACTCCTGCATGAATACTCAAGAAGAACAAGACACTTGGTATCTTGACAGCGGGTGGAGTCACCATATGATGAGGATAAAGTCCAGCTTTGTCTACTTGGGTGAGTCATTCAAATCCAAAGTGAAGCTTGGAGATGGGAAGTACGTGGAAGTGGAAGGCAAAGGAGACATCATTGTGGAAACAAAGGGAGACTAATTAAAAATGTGTTGTATGTTCCTTCTTAATCTCAAAACTTGTTAAGTGTGGGTTAGTTAATAGAAAAGTATATATGCTCAAATTTGACAGAGATAGATGCACAATAATTGACAAGAAAAGGAATCAGATAATAACTAGAATACTTATGACCTCCAATAGAGTATTTCCATTCTCTATGACACATAAAGAAAATCTTGTCTTGAAATCTGAAGATGTAGATGAATCCATGCTGTGGCACATGAGATGTGGGCATTTAAATTCTAAAAGTCTAAAGTTATTGAGAAGACATGATATAGTGATTAAGCTACCATCTATTGACATAAAGGGGAGAATTTATGAAGGGTTTGTTTATGGTAAAATGCACAGATTGCCTTTTCTAAAAACTTTTTGGAAGCTTTAGCTCCGCTTGAATTAATACATGTTGATATATGTGGCCCTACCAGGACACCTTCTTTGAAAAATAGAAGATATTTTCTTCTCTTTGTCGATGATTATTAGCGGATGATGTGGGTTTATTTTCTTGAACAGTAGTCTCAAGCTTTCTCTATGTTTCTTCAATTTATGGCTCATGTAGAAAGAGAAAGTAGGTATGTCATTAAGAGCTTGAGAACTAATCATGGAGGAGAATTTATTTCCAAGTCCTTTTGGAATTACTGCAAAGAAAAAAAGGCATAAAGAGGCAGCTAACAGTTCGACAAAATTCACAACAAAACGTCATTGCGGAGCAAAAAAATCGAAGAATTGTGGAAGTTGCTAAAAGCATGTTTAAAGCTAAAGGTTTGCCAAACACTTATTGGGCAGAGGTTGTTAATACAACCATATATCTTCTAAACATATCACCAACAAAGGCTATCTAAAATATGACTCCCTATGAAGCATGGTTCCGTCGAAAACCAAAGGTTGATCATCTTAAGATCTTTGGTTGTGTTGCGTACTATCTCGTTCTTCCTCAAAACAGGGAAAATTTTGACGAGAAGGGAGAGAAATGCATCTTTATCGGATATAACGATCACTCAAAAGGCTATCGACCATACAATCTTAATGCTCAAGAGTTGGTAGTCTCTAGAGATGTGATTTTTGATGAACAAAAGGCTTGGGAATGGAATAATGAAGGGCGGGATTCTCATACAACACCATTTGTGACTAGTGAAGTGAATCAATTGACTTCTCCTAGTCAAGAAAATTTGGCAACAAGTCCCAAGTTCTCCGTCATCACCAACTCAAAGATTATCCGTTTCATCAACTTCGGACTCTCCTCCAAGAAAGACACGTTTTTTGAGAGAAATTTATGAATCGGGTGATGTTACATTTGCTGCTAGGGAGCCACAAAACTATGAGGAGGTTGCCGGAGAAGAAGTTTAGGTGCAAGTTATGAATGAAGAAATAAAGATGATTGAGAGGAACAACACATGGCAGCTTGTTGAAAAGCGCCCTTCTAAAGATGTTATTGGCTTAAAATGGGATTTCAAGACAAAGTGAAGCAAATGGCCGAAACCTTTGGGAATGCAAGTGAAGCAAGAACATGGCAAAATCTTTGTCTCTCAAGAAAAATATGCTGCTGATTTATTGAAGAAGTTCAACATGACATGCTGCAAAGCTTCTCCTACTCCTATGGCTGTCAATGGAAAACTTTCAAAGAATGATGGCAAAAAAAGGATTGATGAGACTATATATCGGAAGCTAGTTGGATTACTCAATTATCTCACAAATACAAGGCCTAATCTTGTTTATTCTGTCAGTGTTGTTTCAAGATTTATGAGTGAGCCTAGCATACTTTATTTTGTAGCAGCTAAACATATTTTGAGATATGTGCAAGGGACTAAGCACTATGGCATTTTGTTAGAAGCTGAAGAAGATATCAAGCTGATTGGTTTTTTCGATAGTGACTGGGCTGGTTCGATAGATGATCGAAAAAGTACATCTGGCTATGTTTTCTTTTTGGGAACAAAGCCCTTTTCCTGGTCATCAAAGAAGCAAAGTATTGTTGCCTTGTCCTCAGATGAAGCTGAATATATTTCAGCATGTGGAGCAGCGTGTGAAGCAATATGGCTCAGAAGAATTCTCAAAGATGTAGAACAAGATCAAGTTGGTTCAAATGTACTTTTATGTAATAATATGTCTGCTATAGCAATGACCAAGAATCATGTTTTTCACAGCCGTTCAAAGCATATTGAATTAAGACACCACTTCATCAAAGAGTTGGTTAACAAAGAAGAAATTGAGTTGGCCTTCTGCAAAACAGATGACCAAGTGGCTGATATCTTCACTAAGCCAATTCCAACAAAGAAGTTTATTTACTTTCGAGAGAAGTTGGGAGTGCTTGATTTCTCAAAATTAAATGAGAGTATTAAAAATTAATTTTAAGAACTTTCAATTAATGCAGTGGTTGAACCTTGATTATACTGTCTAGGTTTGTTTCTCATTTTGCATTTAATGTTGTTCTAGAATTTTCTATGTGATTGTATTTTTTTTTTTAAGGTTGTAAGATGTTGCCCTCTAAAATTAAAGGGATTGTATTCTTTGTCTTCCCCTCCTGCTCTATTCTCTAACTTTTTCTCTAATTTTCTTTTACTAAAAAAATCTATCAGACAGTAGCTAATGTCCTAGCAAGTAGCAACGACCCTCAAACAGGGTTCTCCTATATTCATCACAATGTTGTTCTTACTGGGAGATCGAAGCATGAATGTTTGAGTTGAAAACTTAAACTGAAATTCAAATTTCTGCGAGAGAAAACACAGTAATAAAAATGTTAAATTTTGATTCGAACCTATAGAACGGGGATTCGTGCCGGTTTTTCATCATCCTTTGGTTTCTATGTTCAAAGATGGACATGAGATCGAGATGGCAAAGAGAAACCCAGCTTATGATGAGCTGAAAAAATGCGGGTTTATTTGGTTTATGAAGGCGACGCTGATTGAGAGGGAGATGAAGAATCATTAAAAATGAATGCCAACTATCCTGCATCTCAGAAAAACTAGCCAAGTTTTTCGACTACTACGAAGAAGATGATCGGATTGCGTTTCTGAATCCAGTGCAGCAAGAGATTGAGGAATTAAAATGACAATAATTCATTAATGTTGATGCTTATTGCGTAGAACTGATAGTTGTTCTCTTTCATGTTTTCATCGTCCGCATTTTTTGTCGTTTTATTTTTGCTGTTCTTCTCTACTTTTGGTTTTCCATATTTTTGTCGTTTTATTTTGTTCTCTGTGATTTCCAAAAAAAAAAAAAGAAATTTGTTCTCTTGTTTTTCCTTGTGATTTTATATTCTACTGTCTAATTGTTCTCTTTGTTTTTCCTTGTGGTTTTATCTTCTACTCGCCTGTCATGGTTTCCCAGATTTTTTTTTTTTTTTTGTGATTCGTAATTTTTGTTGTCATGTTACGAATTTTATCGTTTCAACATTTCTTGTCGTTTTAGCTGTTCCTTATTTTTCGAGTTTTCTTCGTTTGGAAGTTATTTTTCATCATGTTCAGTTTTTCTGTCCTTGCTGCATTTATTGTCGTTTTCTACTTTCTATGTTGTTTGTAATTTTCGTTGTTTTCATGTTTTTGTTTTCGTTTCTGCTCTTTGTTTTTGTGTGTTTTCATTTTTGTCTATCCTTGTTTGCCAGATTCTTTTTTTCCGTCTGGAGTTTTCATTCTGGCTCCTTTTGCAGTAGTATTTAATTTCTTTGTCGTTGGCACGTTTGTTGTTGTTTCTTTCCGCCAGGCTTGCTGCTTGCATATTTTTGTCGTTTAGCTGTTTTAATGTCGTTTCAGTTTTTTGTTCTTACTATATCATTGTCGTTTATTTTCAAATTTCCTTTCTACAGCTTAATGTCGTCGGCTTTTATTGCCGTTTCAATTATTTGTCTTTCTAGTGTTGGAACTTTGGGCCGGCCTGAGGCCCGAATTTTTCGGGCTCCGTGGGCAGGCCCAAATTTCAGTCCATCCAACTTTATTTTTTAGGCTCGGGTTTCGGCAACCCGAAAATAGACAACTCGCCAGAGTCCGCTGCCTTGATATCGCCATCAACCACCGTCTGCTAGAATTTTTTTGAATTTTTTCAGTTAGGCCCGATCGGCCCAAATTTGCCGAAGCCCAAGCCCGACCAACGGATATATTTCTTACCGTTGGTGCCCGACCCGATCCGAAGCCCGAACTGCCCAACCACAATGGCTATTTTTTTTACCGTTGCCCTATTTTCTGCCCGAACCGGACCCACCGAAAAAAAAAACCGTTGGATCCGAATTTGGAGGAAAAAAATTAATTTTTTAACCCAAAAATTTCCCTATAAATACCCTCCATCCCCCACACATTTTTCTCACTCAAACTCTCTCAATCCCTCTCAATTTCTCTCAATTTTTTATCCCAAAAATTTCCCTATATATACCCCCTATCCCCCACACGTTTACAGGATACAATTTCACCAGCAAGTCAAGAATGGATCGATGAATTTAATAGATTAACATTTAATTTTAAAGACGATCCTTCAGCTTCAAATTAAATTATAATTTGTAAATATGTATTTGCTTACGACATTGTAATTGTATATTTAGAATTTGTAAGTTTATAAAATTTGTAATTCGTCACAAAATGATTGCACTTTTTTCTCCTTACCAAGTTTTTATCCCAATTGAGTTTTTCTTGGTAAGGTTTTTAAAGAGCCAATCATGAATTACGAATTTAAAAATTAATATACAAAATTAATTTATTAAATTGTGTTAATAATGTGTGTTGAATGTTGATTTTAGTTTTTATATAATTTTAACACAAAATAACTTAATAATTATCAAAATTAAAAAATGTAAAAAAATATTTTTTTTTCAGGCATTTCGGGCGGGCTCGGGCAGCCAAAGTCAGGCCCGCGGTCCGTCCACGGGCATTGTCGGGCGTTTTGTACGGTCCTCTCTCTCTCTTTTCTTCTTCTTCTTTTTTTTTTCATTCGCCGTACTTGCCCTGATAGTTTTTCATGACTGATAAATCCAAATTCTAGCATCATACTACAGTGCTAATTCAATTTCCACCCAAAATAGAGTAAAACATTATTACATGAACTTCGGCAAGGGGAAGCCGGCGGGCCGTGAGGAGCATATCCAATGCAGCAAGGAGCATATCCAATGCAGCAAGGGGAAAGCAAACCAACAAGATTTGGAGATGTTAGCCGGCAAATCAACTTCGAAACTGTTGATACCAGTTTAAACTAATGCTCCTTATAACTCAGGAACTAAGGGCATGTTTGTAGTGATGGAGCCACAGATTTATGTGAGCGGATAATTAAAACAAACTTGAATAGGGATATAAGATTGATCTTTAAATTTTTGGTGGGGGCTATATATGTGTTTATTAACATAATAAAATACATATTTAGATCTATAAAATTTTTAAAAATTACAAATTTGAGTGGTGGCTTAGGCCCGTAATGTAATTCGGTATTTGGTTGGAAGTAATAGAATAGAAAAGAATAAATATTCTTTAGAGAAAATGTCCAATTTTAATATTTAATTGAGAAGTTTAAAATCATTTTAATAATCATTTCATCAAACCAAACGTATCCACTTTAATGAAAAGAAGCTTGTACGAGAAAAATGTCTGTGAGTGGTCCCACTCTGCATGGCTAAAGCATGCTTCTTTGACAAGGACCAAGAACAGCATGATTAGGCACATGTATAGAAATGCGTGCTTTAATTTGCACTCAAATCTATTGGTTTCTGCGGCATAAAATCATCATAAAACTTTACACTCACTTTTCTTATTTACACTACAAGTTGAGTACATATTCGAAAGCCCTTAATCAATATCGAATTTGTGAGAGTGAACGCTGCATATTATGATCTCGTGTGCGAATCCAAAAAGATGGTGGGTTTTATACCCATATGATTTGCAAGAGATAGATGAAAACACACACAGATATATATATATATGTATGTATATATATTTTGCCCCACTAGAGCACCCTTCTGTAAATTATGTTATTGAAGAAAAGAGGTTGCCTTGGTGGGCTATATGTAGGCCAAATAAATTGGTAAAGTCCCCCTAGTCCAATGTTTAAAGTTACACCTATACACCTATAGCGCGGGATAGTTCCTGAACAGCCGATATCATGTGAAAAAGGCTGTTTATATATATATATATATATATATATATGAGAAAATAGAGAATACCTTTATGGTAGTGAATATTTTCAACACCTCAATTTTGAACAATATTCCATATATAGGCATAAAGTGCGACTTGTTCTTATACATATACATGATTTCAATGTAATTTGACGTGCAAAATATTTTTTTTTTCCTTTTGTTGTAGGAACTTCTATAATTAATCATTTAATTTTTTCATACTATAAACTATATGACATGATGTGATTGGACTAAAAACTAACCTTACAATGTAGCGGAATAATAAAACACAGATTAAAGCGCGGAAGTTTATCCTTAGAATGGGCCGAAGCTCCACCATAATATATGAATGAACAATATTTATTAGTAAAAAGGGATTCCTTCATAAAAGATAGATGGTGTTTGTACTCTTTGCTTTTAGTTCCATTAATTATCATATCCAACTCTTCAAAGCTGTAGTGAGTGATTCACTTGGCACTATACTTGCAGTCACTCTGGGCTACAATTGAAAGGGAAGCTCACTTTTTAAAGAAACAAATCCTTTAAAGATATGGACAGACAAATCTTTTCTAAAACCACTGCTTAAGATTGTTGACAACTGGAATTAGTAGAATTGTGCGGGGGAGAAGCCATTGCGGAATGGATTCACTTAATTTGATTTGACTGTAATAATTGGGGGATAGGTATTTTGGATTGTATTTAATAATTAGATTCCAAACATTTTTATACAGAATTATTCGCACCATTTTATCTAATAACTTGAAAATTCTCGTTATAGTGTGACACAGTTAGATGACATTATAGAATCAATATCAAATTAAAAAATGTGTGAAAGAACTTGACAAAAACATAACAATTCATCCATTAAAACAAAATTGCCGCTCAACACTTATACTTTACCGATATTGTATCTTTTTATGTCCTACCATTGAATTTTCCTAATAACTTTCTCCATTGATATTATTTAGTACTTCTGTCTCGCAAAAAGTCAAGTCCAAATTTCCAATAGTATCCCAAACATTTTTCCACAGAAGCTGGATTGCTGTCTAGTCTGCTATGTGGAGGGCTCTAGCCAATGCTTCATTACAAAATTATTGCCATTGAAAGTACGTAGAGGTTTAAAAAACATAGGATATTGCATAACTTTTATATTCCTGTGTCAACATTCCCATATTATATTAGGAAGCCTTACACGTGCCCAAATCTCATTATAGATTTGAAGTAATTCCCATATTTATACACATGCAAGGTTTAACATTAACATTAATGGTTTTTAAGTTTTATCTGCCCTTATATATAATCTAACTTCAAGATGAAGCCAGCATTAGATTCTTCCAACAACAAAAAAAGTTTTACAATTTTTTTGTCCTACCATATGGAATGGATAAGACAAATTGTGCGAAAATGCCTTGGTCTCAGTGAGTTAAGGGGTGAAGTTATATATTCCTCCTAATCAAAAGCCTCCTCCCAATGAACCAGCTTCTGTTCAGTCTATTCCGGCACATTTATATACATATATATATATTCATTATAATAATGAACATCAATATATTGTAATTCAATAGCATTATTTTATTCTTTAGTATCATGTTCCTGAAGAGATCAGGAACAGAGAAGGGTTAAATTAGCAATTATATAACTACCATTTTTGTTCCAACTAAGAGTGGCTCATGTTGTCAAGCATAAATCTTGTGGGCCATATGTCTGCCTGAACTATTTATGTTATGTTTGGCAAGTACTATTTGTATGTATGTTGTGTTTCTGGAAAGTATAAGATTCTTATAACTCTATGGCTGCTTAAGGGGAATTTCAACTGGATAAGACTAAAAGGCTTATGATATTTTGGAAGAATTCATTTAGGACTTCCAAATTTTTTTGCCTGTCTGTCACGCTATAAATTAGTAGTAGATGTGTCCTAGTTCTAAGTTGCTAAGTAAAAGAGACACTGAATTGTACGTTCAAAAGTCGTCTTTGAATTTATGGTATTGGAAAATAATCCTAACGTGAATGCCACCTGAAGTGGTACGGTCATGTCTAACGTAAACCGTTAGAAGTATCAGTTTGTGTTTGGGAGAACATTTTTATACTTAATATTAGGAGATGGAGGAGTAGACCAAGAATTACATGGACTGAAATAGTTAGGAAATACATTCTAGATCTAGGCCTTCAGAAAAGTCTAATTTCGAACAGAACTGCGTAAAAAAGTGAAATTTATATAGCCGATCCCAATTAAGTTGGGATTAAGACTTCTTGTTGTTGTTATTGGAAAATAATCCTAACGCGAATCTACCTTCTAACATGTTAAATTTTCAGAGAAACTAATATGGTGTCAGAGTAAGTAGTGTGTGGATAAATATAAGGTGCTGCAAAACGAAGTCATTTTGTTAAAGGAAAAAACGACGTCTTTCATAAGCTCTTAAAAGTAAAGAGGAAAACTTCTGAACAGAGAAAACACTACAAATCCATAGAATAAAACAAAGCTGACGTGGCCGAGAAGAGATGACGTGGGTAACGAGTGAAGTGCAGAACTTGACTTAAGCAAAATCTATAAATACTAGAAGCACGGAGACAGGTGGATCTTCTTTGCGATTTCCACTTACTAAAACTCTGACAATTTAGAGAGAGAAAAAGAAGAGTTTTAGAGAGAGAAAAGTTAAATAAGTTAGATTTAGAATTAGACAGAATTTAACTCCAACAACTAGTTTTAAGTTTCTTCCTCCGTCATACGTGGATTTTTGTTTGGTTTGTTCCTCTTGATATGAAAAATATGAACATAGTGTTAAGCATTTGTTTGGATTTCTGTCTTTAAAAATGTTCGAACGAGAAAAACTGAAACATAAATATCAATATTAATCGCCTCCGAACAGCTTAAACTTTCAAGAATTGATAAATTAATTATGATACTTGATTTATCTTCTTAAAAATATATCATTACTATTTAAAGTGAATAACAATCTTGTCGATAGATAAGTCTTACTATGCTGCGAAGAATTCTCATGGTCACAACGCAGACAGACATGCACAGCTTTAAGTGCTTTGTCCACATGTACAATTGCAAAAGACAGGAGAGTTGATTTTGTAAGTCATTTCTTTCGTAATCAAATGCACCCCAATTGATACTATGGGAATATATAACACCCTAGAAACAGAATGTGTGTGCATATATATATATATATATATATATTTACACGTATATATTACAATACCATATCTTCTTTGTTTTGGCTTGAAATCATTTTGCTCTAGTGCTCTGGTCCTTCTTTCTCATCAGTAGTTTTCTCTCTTCCGACTTTAATACGTTACTTTGCGAAAAGTAGGCTCTCATGCGACCTTTTCACTTCATTGGAAATTGGGTGTCCAGGTGTGTTCTGCAAATGGCCATTATATTGTGTGTGTATATATAAAACCATAACGCAAGAGAGAGTGTGTGTATATATATATATATATATATATATATATTTACACGTATATATTACAATACCATATCTTCTTTGTTTTGGCTTGAAATCATTTTGCTCTAGTGCTCTGGTCCTTCTTTCTCATCAGTAGTTTTCTCTCTTCCGACTTTAATACGTTACTTTGCGAAAAGTAGGCTCTCATGCGACCTTTTCACTTCATTGGAAATTGGGTGTCCAGGTGTGTTCTGCAAATGGCCATTATTGTTCCAATCTAGTGGTGCTAGCGTCCAAGAGGGTGCTTCTGAGTATTTCAGCAAGCATACACGTACTTGACAAAATCTCTCCAACATTCTTCAAACTATACCTAGTGCTTTGTGTATGTAATGGTACTTGTACGTATATTTAAATATTTTCTTGAGAAACAAACATGCTTTAAAACACTTACATAAAAGATACTTACCCATGTTTTCACTCTTATACTTATGGAATAAATCCTTGGTTACATTACATGTAGTTGTAGAGATTGGCTTCTCTCTCTCTCTCTCTCTTTAATTTATAATACTAATATATCTTGATCAGTCATAACATGGGGAATTTTGGGACCAAACCCCAATCATTCTTTTGTCTTTCATTGTGCTATACGTAAGGGATGGTCTTTTTGGTATGGTATATAGGTGCATGAAAATACACAAAACTCAAAGCTATCGGCACCTTCTCAGTATAAAGCAAAGGTTCCCTCCATGTCACGTTTGATACCAGCTAATCTCTCTCTCTCTCTCTCTCTCTCTCTCTCTCTCTCTCTCTCTCTCTCTCTCTCTCTCTCTCTCTCTCTCTCTCTCTCTCTCTCTCTCTCTCTCTCTCTCTCTCTCTCTCTCTCTCTCTCTCTCTCTCTCTCTCTCTCTCTCTCTCTCTCTCTCTCTCTCTCTCTCTCTCTCTCTCTCTCTCTCTCTCTCTCTCTCTCTCTCTCTCATCCAGAGAAAAGGAACAGAATCACTCTACCTATCTATAAAGAAAACTAGCAACCCCTAACCCCATGAAGTAGAAAAAAAAAAAAGAAAAAATGTCACCCAAACAAAAGAATACCTTGCCTTAACCCAAACCTTTCCCTTTCTTCTCTCTCTCAGTCTTTATCCCCTGTTTTCTTCTTTCCTTCCTTAACTTCACCATAATTATCATCTTCCTCTTGCTAATTTTTCGTTTCCTTTCCTCTAACTTCTCTCCAAGTACAAGGGCATCTTCACCAGCTAGAATTGGAATAAAGGAAAAGAAGCACAAAAATAAAAATAAAAATAAAAATAAAGCAAGCAAGCAAGCAAGCAAGAAAATATGGGAAGTTGTTCTAGTGGTAGTATTAGTACTACGAGTAGTAATATCAATTCTTGCTTTTCAAAGGACTTGGTTCGAGCGCTTGCAATTGTGGGGCTTATCTTGATTTTGTTGGTTGGCACGTCTGAGGGAAAAAGAGCAACGAGAGCGACCGCGACGGCCGCAAACTTTACGGCGGGCAAATCCTCCGGGAGGTTCAAAGGAACAGATCAGGCAGTGGTGGGTGCACAGAAGCTTGTTAATGATCCGAAGATAGATGGAATTAACTACATGAGCAAAAGAAGAGTTCCTAATGGACCAGATCCTATTCATAACAGGTGTGTTTAATTAATTTGTCTTTCACGTTCTTGCATATGTGTGTTAATTAGCAACATTAATTAGTTAAAGCTTGTTTTTTTTTTTCTTTTTTCTTTTTTTGATATGATAGTTAATGCTTGGTTTGTAATTGATTAATTTCTTTTTTCTTTTACTTCGGAGTTCATAATCAAATTTTTTAAGTATGGTTGTTTCTTCTTTTAAACTTGCTTGTAGTTTTAATGGTGCATGAATAAGATTATTGTTTAACCGAGGGAAATTATATATTTTGGAGTCTTTTGTTTGTCAGTGACTGACCAAAAAAGAGCGTGAGGTGTGTGCGATAGTACTACTCGCTTTGTAGTACTAGAGTACTTTTATTTTCTTTTTGCCAAGAAAATAAAATTTCCAAAGAATTAATGATGAAAGAGTACAATATGTATATATATAAGGAAAGATTTTGCTAAAAGTTATCAAGACAATTTCTTCTTTTCTTTCTTTTTTTTTGTTTATTTGTTTGTTTGTTTTTCTCTAAATACGTGAGGCTGGTTTCATATTGTGGGGGATATATAGAGTTGTTTTTAAATGATAATCTTAATTTTTCAAATAAAACAGCTTTTATAACGAATTAAGAGTATCCTTTCCTTTCTCTTTTCTTTTTAGTAATGTTAAAATTATAGCTTGTAAATAAAAGAAAAACGTTATCTATTATCACTAAGGACGTTGTCACCACATAGATAGCATTATATTATAAGCGTATCATAGCGATATGAGACCTCGTTGTCGTAGTTTTTATCATGCAACTTTATTCTGTCACATGATCATTTCAATATTGATGAATAACAATAATATTCTTAAAATAAAAAAATAAAAAAAACACTATACATGATATTTCATCCTTCTACTGTTACATTGAAGTATCGGTAATAAGTTCTAAGATGCTTAATCATCTCGGGGTATACTATTTTCAAAATTATTGTCTATCTTTACTTTGTTCCATTCCATAATGATGTTTGTTTAAAGCTAATTAACATTTCGTCGTGTTGGGTACATTTTATGATGTGGCATCCTTTAGCCTTTGCAGTTTCTTTTATTTCCTTTTGCTTGTCTCCTTTATCAAGATATGCTAATTATGATTAACTATTAACTTATTAAGCAGATTGGTTAGTTATTCACTTACAAAAAAAGCAAGAAAAGTATTTTCAAACTTCTATAGCCAAACATGACCTAGTCATGATGGGTTCATCAGCAGTGCGAAAGTACACACTTTTGTGGTCTCTCTAATGTAAATTTTAGCGCTTCAAGCTTTCTTTCCAAAAGTAGAGATACGGTTTTCTATTGTTTATTGACTATACGACAAAAAAAAAAAAAAAAAAAAAAAAAAAAAAAAAAAAAAAAAAACTGTAGAATATTGGCAGTAGCAAAGATAACGCTTTATATAAACTATATATTCATTCGATTAGCAACAAAAATGATTTATTTCTTTAGCAAAAAAATAAATTATCAATTAGAATTCAACTTAATTTTTCTATTCTTTTTCATTATTCAGGAGAGCAGGGAAGTCCGGAAGATTACCTGGTCGAGCATAGCCGTTGAAAGCTTTCACAAAGCTTCAGAAAAAAGAGCTTAAGAGGGTGAAATATAGATGTCTAACTTCTTGTTTGTATGTGTTAAAAATGGGGCTATAAAAATATTCCTGATCAAATCTGAAAATCCAACATGGGTCCTTCCAAGTCAATTTCACCAGTACCATTTTGTTTATTGGGAAAAAGAAGCTTTTCTTACTCAAAATACACTAAAAAAGAATCCGTCTAGAAATTGTTGATAACCCTTTGAAAAACTAGACCTCATACATATTTTAGTATACTATAATATTCTTTAAAACCTACATCAGATATCGAAATCAGATACGACGTCAATACTATCACTATATATAAGATTCAGTAAATTTATATTATCATATGATAATGTAAATAATTCGTCACATAAATAATATCTTCATAACTATATATAAATAGACCGATTGAATAGTATCTTCGTAAATATATTTTTTAGTATTTTCCGTTAAAAAGAGTAGGCGAATTTAGTCTAATCCTTTGATATGTAAGGTGGCAAATAGGATAATAGAATTTTAAAACTCCCAAATATTTATTATTGGAACACAACCCAAAAAGATATATGTTGGTGGCAGCAGACATTCATGCATGAGAGAAACATGTAGTCAGTCTCGAATTAAAGAATAATATAGTCGGCTTTTTCCTTGTTCAAGATTCTTCAATACGTATATGTATACATGTGTGTATATATATATATATATATATATATTATATACTAAGTCATTTTAATATATGGCATTAATTCCAACTAAAGCAAATCTCACCTAATATTAAAGTTGTTTTTGTTTCTTGGAGATGCTTATTGCATCTTTGTGTGTTGGTTTTTCCATGGATTCCTTTAAATGGGGTGTCTCCAGCTGTTATGGTCTTTGGTCCGGTCAAGCTAATTTTTTGTGTATGAGATTCTTTTAGTCTCGTGAGCAGCAAAAAGAAATCTAAAGGGATAAAGAAAAGAGCTCAGAGACATACGGTCTTCAGTCTCTAACACGAAAGTGAAAAATCAAAGGAGCCTCCTTACTAAGCTTTTCATGCTCTCTCCTTTCTCTTTTTCGTATTCGGTTTTTTTTTTTTTTTTTTTTTTTTTTTTTTTTTTTTTTTTTTTTAATGTTTTCTACTTTGATTGGATTGAGAAGAAAAAGGCTGACTCTAAAGTAAGTTGGGTTCAAATTGGGGGTAATTACTAGAAAGAGGGGGAAAAAAAAAAAAAAAAAAAAAAAAAAACCAAAAAAAAGAGGCATTCAGCGGACCAGAGATCTTTTAAGACAATAAATGTTATTCATCCTCATGTGGATAAAATCCCATTACTAAAAAATTGACAACCTAGCTGAACCTCTCATTCAGCTTTGTATTTCAATCACATTTAACTTGATTGATATATCATATTAGTAGAGATCACATGTCAAATAATTAATACAGAGAATAATAAATAAAGTAACTGAAAGAGTGATGTTGGCATTTCTTGTTTACAAAAATATGAATTTTGCCATTTGTGATCATTATTTAGCTATAAACCTAGGCCCGTTCATTTCACCGATTCGAGTTTAGAATTCGAGTTTTGTTATAGTAAAAAGCTCTCAGAAACAATCACATCTAACTTTTTTGCTCCAGTAAAAAGCTCTCACATAAAGTTACATCTCAATTCGAATTAAAAACTCGAGTCAGCGAACTAAACGGACCCCTAATATACGTCTTTTAAGGATTGGGTTTACGGTTAAAGAAGATTTGCAGTTTTTATAACTACAAAGTAGATATAAAATTCGGGTTGCCCGACCCAGGCTCGATGGCATGAATGGGAACTCCGGCCTTGTCCTAAATGGGAGAGGAACGGCCCAGCCCGGCTCAATTCAAAATTTTACAAGGTATTTTTAGGAAAATCTTTAAAGAAAGGGCTCGGGCTAAATAAACTTTTGGGCTCGAATCTTGGCCTGGCTCAGCCCAGATATTAGGGGCAGTTCAGGCTCGAACTATTAGTAGTGGGCCTCCCGGTCTACACTTACAGTTCTATGAGGGCCTACTAATAATTATTTTAAAGGATTCTCTTTAAACCAATGATGAAATGGGCCTACTAATAATTATTTGAAAGGATTCTCTTTAAACCAATGATGAAATGAAAGCCCAGATTCCTTACTAAATAACTATTATTTGCCTGTGAATAAAATAGTGCTGCTTTTTGATTTGAAAGCAGATATAGCTTTCCAGCCAGCAAAGAAGGAAAACAATGGTAAACGACATAAACAAAGCATGCCTATTCTTAAAATTAACTTTACCATTTGTTAAGCTTTTTCATTATTTTCTAATTAGTTTCCTCCAAAATTAATCGCACATTTTTTTTTTTTCATTCATTATAATAAAGAACTCGTATTTGGAATCAGAACAACCTGAATTCTAATATTTAATACATATATAAGGTTCATGCATGGCGCCATTTTCATCTTTTAATCCAAAGCCGCTCAATAGCATCATAGATGAGTCAATATCTTGAAGTCTGAAGTCTTTTTTTAGCCAAAAAATATGCATAAAATATCTTAAAGTCCACATCCAAAAAGCCGTGGGAGAATTCTTCGACTATTTTTGGTGTCTTATTATTTCAAACTCTATCATAAAATTCTCAATTTGTTTTAAGAATTATTTTCTCTTCTAATTTTTTTTTCTTATTTTTATAATTGAATTTGCGGAGAAAAATTACTTAACTTACTTTTAAAAATACACGAGTTTAAATTTTTAACATTTATTTTTAATTAATACTCTCTTAATTAATATAATATTTAATTAAAATAATATTAGTCAAGAATAAAAGATAAAATTAATCTCTAATTGTCTATTAATATAAGGTGTATTTGTTTTCTTTTCAGTGGTATTTAGAAAATTATAAAATCTATTTTTAAAAGTGTATGAATCTAAATTTTTATCCTTCATTTTTAATAAATATTTTTTTTATTTATTTAATAAAAAAATATTAATTAAGAGTAAATTATAAAAATTTTAATTTATACATTTCTAAAAGTTTATTTGTCTCTTCTCTTTTTCATATTCGAAATTAAATCCGTTGACCCCTACAACTGCTTTTGGGCAGTGAACAAACATGCTGAGTGGTTAGACCGTCCAAAAACAGCAGCTTATCGACACGTGTCAAACCGTAATGATTTTGACTCAGCATAGCCACCGGAGAGAGAAGGAGAGAGGATTTTCGTTCCTTACAATAATATTGAGACGAAACTTCACGAACAATTCCTCCTCTCTCTCCTTTCGTTTGCATTTCAGTTTCATTTCCTTTTTATTTCATTTCATTTACTTTTCTCTCTTTCTCCGTGTTTCTCCTCTCATTTCATTTCCCTCTTTTTTTCTCACATTCACATAAATACGATTTAATTTTAATTTCGCTAATTATATTTTATTTTTCTCTCTTTTTTTTTATCTGTTTGGTTCGAGAGAAAAATAAAGGGGAGAGAGAGCGAGGAATGATCGAGAGGTCGAAACCGCACCGATCTCCGAAACGATTCGTCTCGCTCCTCGCGTTGCAATACCGAAGAACCGTAACCCTAGCAGCGCTCGGCGGCGGATCGGTCGCGCGGTGTTGAGTTTTCTGGAAACTTCATCCGAATCGATCTGCGGCGAATCGGAAACATCGGCGAGGTTGTGTTTGAATCGGAGGGCGTAGAGGAAAACGATGCCGTCTCACGCGGATCTGGACCGTCAGATCGAGCATCTGATGGAGTGCAAGCCGTTGCCGGAGGCCGAGGTGAAGACGCTCTGCGAGCAGGCGAGGGCGATTCTGGTGGAGGAGTGGAACGTACAGCCGGTGAAGTGTCCGGTGACGGTGTGCGGTGATATTCACGGTCAGTTCTACGATCTCATTGAGCTCTTTCGGATAGGAGGAAATGCGCCTGACACCAATTACCTTTTCATGGGAGATTATGTAGGTGAGTTTTTACAATTTTTTAAATTAATTTATTCATTATTTTCATTTTGAATATTTGGTAATCGTACTTTTTTTTTTCATTTTTGTGGTTTAATGCTTTGGTTCGTCGTGGAATTGCTAGAATATCTTTTTAGGTGCGGATATATTTTTCTTTTTCTTCGTGATAAGCGTTCTTTCTGTTTCATAGTCGATGGTGTCCGAATTTCCCCGTGCGTGTATATCTTGCACTCTCTGTCTTGTTTTCAGTTATTATCTATTTTAGGAGAATGAAGAATTCATGTTTTTGTTTTTTTGTTTTTTTTGCTGAATCAGGAACCATGAATATTGTCATGGTTGGAGATTTGGAATGGTTGGAAACTGAAGGTTCTCTTCGATTACATTCGGTAGTGAGTGGATCATTTATTATTATGGTTCTTTTTTTTTTTTTTAATTGGCTAAAGGACTTGGTGATTGGGGCTTCTAGGAAATTTAGGTACTTGGTTCATAGTGCAGTGAGAAAGGGATATAGATGAAGATATTAGACATAGGATTAAGGCGGGGTGGATTAAGTGGAAGAATGTGACGGAAGTTTTTTTTTATGATAAGATGCCTATTAAGGTGAAAGGAAAATTCTATAGGACAGTAATTCGCCTAATTATGTTATATGGTAGTGAATGTTGGGCCTTCAAGAGACAACAAATATATAAGATTAGTGTGGCGGAGATGCGTATGTTAAGATGGATGAGTGGCTATACGATGATGGATTGCATACGGAATGAAGTTATTTATAGTAAAGTAGGTGTAGCACCAATAGAATATATGGTACAGGAAAATCGTTTGAGGTGGTACAGGCATGTACAACGTAGATGTTAGAGAGCGAGGGGTAGACCAAGAATTACTTGGGCTGACGTAGTTAGGCACGACTTTCAAAATCTAGGGCTTCAGGAGGGTCTCGTGTTTAATAGAGCAAACTGGAAACGAGAAATCCATATAACTGATCCTAATTAATTTGGGATTAAGGCTTGTATTTGTTGTTGTTGGCTAAAGGACTTGGTTCTTTCTTTTTTATTTATTTATTTTTTCTGATTGTACTATGACTCTATGAGCTCCATATGACTTTTTTTTATTTTTTTTTATAGTTTGTACTATGAGCTACTGAAAGGAAATCTCTCTGTTTCTGAATATTATTAGTAAAACATGATCCGTAATATACGTTTGCATCATCCATTTGGGTTTTCAACATTCTAGTGCTAGCGTTTCTCAATATTATGCTGCAAAACTGCAGATCGCGGGTACTATTCGGTGGAGACTGTCACACTTCTGGTGGCACTAAAAGTCCGTTACAGAGATAGAATTACAATTCTCAGAGGAAACCATGAAAGTCGGCAAATTACCCAAGTGTGAGACTTTTTTTCTCCCTTCTAAGCCTCCTTATAGTTCGACAATATTCTATTGTTCTGGAAGTGGAAGGAATTTGTGTTTGAGTTTAGGTATGCACTCTAGAAGGTGTTCCTTTGCATTTGTTTCTTTTTGACTCAAATCAGTTTCCGTGGATATTGATGCAATTAATACTTGATCACACTACTTGCCTTGAGGGTTTACAAATAGTCGGATTCTGAATGGAGGGAGGGTGCAGTGTAACTTGTTTTCATTATTTTGCTCAAATTTTTATTCATTTCATTTGTCCCTTCTTTCTCAGGTATGGTTTTTATGATGAATGCTTGCGAAAATATGGGAATGCCAATGTGTGGAAGTATTTTACTGATCTATTTGATTATCTACCCCTTACAGCTCTTATTGAGAGTCAGGTTTGAACTCTGTATATTTTAATTAGTTTTTCTCGATAGCCATTAAAAATGACTATTGTTAAGAGCTTCTAACCGGTGTATATTTTGCAGATCTTCTGCTTGCATGGAGGGCTTTCACCATCGTTGGATACATTGGATAATATACGAGCTTTGGACCGCATACAAGAGGTGCATACATTACTGCTTTTCTAGCATTTGGCAATTGTTGAAAATTGAGATTATGAATGCTCCATGGCTTAAGTACCTGCAGTTCTATGGCTGCTATCTGACAAGTTTCTTGTTGCATGAGCAGGTTCCTCATGAAGGGCCAATGTGTGATCTTTTGTGGTCTGATCCAGATGACCGCTGTGGGTGGGGAATATCTCCGCGTGGTGCTGGTTATACATTTGGACAGGACATAGCTGCTCAGTTTAATCATACCAACGGACTTACTCTGATCTCAAGAGCTCACCAGCTTGTGATGGAAGGATACAATTGGTGTCAGGTGTGTACCAAAAAATGAACAGAATTTTAGTTGTTTCGTCATCCCGTCATTATGCCTATTCAAATTGCATTATAACTTTTACTTGAACATATTTTTAGGAGAAGAACGTCGTGACGGTATTTAGTGCTCCAAACTATTGTTACCGGTGTGGGAATATGGCTGCAATACTCGAGATTGGGGAGAATATGGACCAAAACTTCCTTCAATTTGATCCAGCACCTCGGCAAATTGAACCCGACAACACGCGCAAGACCCCCGACTATTTTTTGTAATTTCTACATATCTTCCAGCTGTTTGTAATCCTTGTATTTCCTGCCTTATTACTGTAGATGTGTCTTTAAACGAGGAGTTCCGATGTTTAAGTTGAGGGGTTTACCATACACCATCAACACCATTCTTTGTTTGGAGTTTTTTCCTTTTTGTTTCTTCTCTTTCCTTTTTGTCCCCATCTCTGCTTTGTTGATTTGCTTAAAGAAACTCTTTAGGAGAACTTACAGTAGCCACCAATGGCCTGTTTTGTATATTTTCGTAGAGGAAGCGGCAATAACATGGTGTATCTTGCTCTGTAATTTCGTGATTTTGATGTAGAAAAATGCGGGGTTAGTTTTCCCTTAACTTGCTCAGGGGATTGCTGTGCATCAAGACCTGGTAAGCGTTTACAGGTGATGAATGTTTTCTGGTCACTGAGCTCTTCGCCGCATAGGTGTGACTTTTGCGTTGTATTGGCCACGTTTGAAGTTAGTTTTGTTTTTGTTTTTTACGTTTTTTAAAAAGAAAAGATGTTTAGCACAATTAAAGATAAAAAATAAAAATAAAAACGAGTTTTTAGTTTAGTGTAAAATAAGAGAAATTAAAAATAATTTTTTTTTTTAAAGAGACATTAATGAATTTTTTTATATTAAAAATAATTTTTTAATAAAATTATTAAACGTATTTTTAAAAATAATTTTTATTTGAGAATAAATATTTTTTTTTATTTTCATATAAAAAAATTATTTTAAAATGAGTTTTAAACGCATTTATTATTTTTCTACTGTTGTTAATAAAAAAATAAATGTCTATAAAAAATGAAAATAAAAACGAGTTTTTAGTTTAGTGTAAAATAAGAGAGAAATTAAAAATAATTTTTTCTTCTTTAAAGAGACATTAATGAATTTTTTTATATTAAAAATAATTTTTTAATAAAATTATTAAACGTATTTTTAAAAATAATTTTTATTTGAGAATAAATATTTTTTTTTATTTTCATATAAAAAAATTATTTTAAAATGAGTTTTAAACGCATTTATTATTTTTCTACTGTTGTTAATAAAAAAATAAATGTCTGAATTTTTTTTTATTATTTTTCTCTCCCATCTTTGCCAAGTGGCCTTTTCAATAGAATTTACTTCTTTAAATTGCCAAAGGCCAGGTTCAGAGGGTTTTGAATAGCGAATGGAGATGGTTCGCTTGCATTGGTCGTTTTTGTACAGAATTAAAACGTGATTTGTGGTCTGGTTGGTTTTTTCTTTTTCTTTTTTGCTTGAAATATGGTCTGGTTGATTAGACGTCGGTGGTTATAGAGATCTTTCAATAGAGTAGTAGGGGGTTGGATTTTTGCAATACGGTACGTCATTACTTCAGTGTTGTAACTGCTACGACTGCACGCACACCTTTCAATTGAGAAAAAATAGATAAAAGGCATTTCTTTAAAGAACTTTATTCTTTACATTCTCCTTCTCTCCCACCTCCTTCAAAGAAAAGATAGAAATGGGCTAGAGAATTTAGACCCGTTCATTTCGCTGATTCGAGTTTAAAATTTGAGTTTTATTACAATAAAAAGCTCTCACAAACAATCACATCTAAATTTTTTATTACAGTAAAAAATTCTCACATAAAATCACATCTAAATTCGAATTAAAAACTCGAATCAACGAACTAAACGGACCCGCAGCTTCTCTATCAACTCTTTAAATTTTAACTAAATTTTAATTAAAATAATTAAAAAATTATTTTAATTAATAATTTTTTAATAAATCACTTCATTTATACTCTCTATTTTAACTAAACATATATTATTTTATATATTTTTAATTTAAAATATAAATTAACTTTTACTTTATATCAAAATAAAAAATAAAAAAATAAATAGTTAGTCACTTCTTACTAGTTATATTTAGTTTAGAAAATACTTTAGTTAAAATAACTAATTATTTAATTAATGGTTAGAGTAGTGAAAAGCTAAAAAAAAAACCACATCATTATTTATTTTGACTAAAAATATGAAATGACTAATAGATACCTCTTAAATTAGACACATACCTCTTAAATTATGTGGGTTTGAATTTATACTCATTATTCTTTATTGATATTCTTTTTAATTAAATAACTATGTTAATTAAAAAAGTATTAATCAAGATAAATGAGTAAAATTGTAGAGGGTGAATGATGGAACTAGCTTCCGTTTCTTCTTTTCAGCTCAAATATTATGTAATTTATGTTCATGTTAGACCAGGAAGCTAAACCATATCCCATTTCCCAAAAAAAATAGTAAAAAATAAAAAGAGAGATGCAAAAGAATGAGTGCTCTTTCTTTTCATAGGAGGATGAAACAACCGAAATCTCTGGACTTCTTGTATGATTATTAATTTGATTTCATTTACCTATCTATATATGATTATATATATTATCTCAAACATCATTTTTTTTTTCACTAAACAAACGAGCTTCCAAAACGAAAAGATGAGAGAAACTTTAGTTCAATCCCGATAAAAATTCGGGAAAAAAGCCGTAGAGTTAACCTCCAACCTTGGCCTCAGCTACTTTAGCTGCCAAAATTTCTGGCCGAAGCTGTGGCCTTTTTGTATACTTGCTTAAATTCATACTTGAATCCGCCCTGTGTAGAGTTCAAATCACTCTACTGTGAGAGAGAGAGAGAGAGAGAGAGAGAGAGAGAGAGAGAGAGGGAAAGAAGAGAGAGAGAGAGAAGGTGCTACGGCCCACGGGATGAGTTTTCTTTCAATGGAGTAATTAATCGTCAAACTCCGAGGACGCGTTTCAACGATGGGAATAAACACTTGGGAGGAAGAAAACAACATTTCCCACCAAACTAGGGACCATTGGTACAATTCTCAGAGGCAATAATGCATATAAAAGTCAAAATGCTTAGTTTGGTATTGTTTTTTCTTCTCAAAATTAGTTTATTTGTAGCAAAAACTGATATTAGTATTTGATAAATCTTCTTAAAAGTACTTTTTGAAAAAAAATTTAAGAATCTACAGTCAAAATTAGAAGCAGCCTAAATGCAACTTTAACTTTTAAATTATGCGCGAATCAGTATAGTACAACTAATAAAATTTTTATAATACCCGTAATACCCCTAATGAAATTTAAAATTTACAATCTTTTTAATTTAAAATTTAGACTTATAATATAATTTAATTTAATTTAATAGTAATATTGTAACAAATAATATCATAATTATATTAATAACCCTAATATTATTATTTTATCATACAATATGATATTATAATAATATTATAATTATTTTAATAATATGATATTATAATTATAATATAATTATGTAATTATTATTTTATAATATATTTTATATTGTATTGTATTGATATAATTATATCTATTATATTAATAATACTACAATAATAATATTAATTATTATATTATAGTGTATTACACTTACATAATATATTAATTATAATATATTTGTTTAATATAATATAATAATAATTATATAATATAATATAATATAGTTGTAATTTTTAATTATAAAAAAATATTTAATAATAGTTTTATTGTATTATATTAAATATAATAATAAATATACATTATATTGTAATTATATATATTATATTATAGTATAATATAATATAGTCGTAATTTTTAACTATTCATAATAATTCACCCTCATAATTTATCAAACACTATTACACTGATTTTGGAACCAGCACAGCTACTATAACTATAGTTTACCAAACACTCAGCTATTTTTTGTAACAGCTGTTTTTTCCTTCAGCACAGTTAAAAGCAATTTTTTTAAAATCTATAACCCTACCAAACTAAGCCAAAGAGTACAAAGAAAAATAAAATAAAATAAAATAATGTTTTTAAACTATACATATACTGAAAAAATTTAGCTACACAGAGAAAATCTCAGGATCTTTCATGATCTTAAGCAGCAACTTACAATCTAAAATCTGGAATTGGACTGAATCCTCCCCGTGCCAAACCAAGAAGTGGTAGCAGTCCGTTTTCTCCTGACGTATACAACTGAACCACTCACGAGCAACAAGCAAAACACAATTCCCTGTCCAAAATCGTTCCAAAGAATTTTGTCAACACGTATAATATTTAACATAGATGAGTTACCATTTCCACCCACACAAAAATGTGATTTTGTTTTCATGTCGTAGCCAATGAAACATGCGCACGCCCGCAAACCCCACCCCGCCTTCCCGGAGAGAGAGATGTTTTCTTTTGGTTCAATACGTAGATGACGAATAGACACTAGAGAGTAGGCACTATCCTAGCAATTAGCAAACCAGTTAAATAATCCTCTGGGTTCAATATACATTATACAATCACGGGAAGATATGCACTTAGTTAGTTAGTTAGTTAGTTAGCAATACATGTCATTTCTGCCGCTGCTAATGAAATTAGCTGTCAGTTGATAATCATGGAATGAGCTACATAGACAAGATAGCACCAGCCTTGCTGCACTATCTTTTCAACAAGATCCTAGCAGAAGACATCTGTACATAATTGGGTCGTTTATGGTTAGTTATCCCTGATATCGCACATTTCGGAATGTTAGATCATATCAAAATTATTTCTTAATCAAATGGTAAACTAATCCAAAGGATAATGGCACCATTAGGACAAATTTTTGCATCATACTAAAGAGATTTCCATCAACAATTTGGCAGAGTTCCACTTAAAATAAACATGATTTTTTGTAAAATAACAGAGCATATACACACGAGCATGTCCAACAATAAAAGACTATTAGCATTTAGCAGAGGATTAAAACAAGCATACCTCAAACCCAAGCACTGATAACTTGTCTTCATTAACTGCCGGTATACAGCTTCTGTAAGTGATGTAAGCTTGTTCTCCGCTCCCTTGCGTGGATGAAACCGAAAGCAACCTTCTATGTTTCAAAGAGCTAGCTATTTCTTCCAAACTATGAAACACTGTATGTAGTTTTACATTATTAGGGAAAATCTCCAAAGCAGATCTCTTTCCAGAATTTTTCCCATTAGCATCTTTTGATCCATCTTTTATTTCCACACATTTCAAAGGGATACGGTAACCAGTCTCACTGCAGCGATATTTCTCATCGTTCTACCAAGAAAATAAACAAATGAATATAAAATTAACGCCAGCCTAGATTAAGTATGAGGCAAAGTAATGATGATAAATTACATGGCAAGTGAAACAAAAGAAGAATATGGAATGGTTTTGCAATCATTGATCTCAATATTACTAGAGTAGTTTTATACATATTGCAAAAGAAAAAGGACATCCATTTTATTCCAAAAGTAATCCTCAAGTCCCAGCAAAATTACAGAAAGAACCAAGATAGGCTGCAAGAAAAGTCATCAAAGCAAATAAGCATTTGAGCTTATAGCTTCATTTGGGAAAATTTTAAGAGAAAAATAAATCTCAAGATGATCAAAATAATATAAAATTTTTGAAAAAGGGGTAATTTCCGGTCCTAAACCAAGAAATATTAACGAATTTCAAGTGTTAAATCTCAAGAAACAAACAAATCTAGCTATAAAAGAGACGGAATTTATTAGATTTCTCAAACAAACATATCAAAAATTTCAGTAAAATTAGAGAATAAACAGTGAGAGAGAGAGAGAGAGACCTTTTCGGAATAGAGGCAAGGAACGCAGGGACCAGAAGGAGAGCAATCGAAGGTGGCGTTACTTCCCCGAGGGGTTTCTTTGAAACTCAGCAGAACTCTACGCCCAATTCCTCCAATTTCATCGTTTCTGCGCAAATCCAATTCAGAACAAGGAAAAACTGCTCATCAGATCGTTCAAAAACCTCTAATTGAGAGACAAAGACACTCCCAAAATGGGATTTTGATAAAGAAGAATTGGGGATCGAGGGCATACGTGCCAAGGGCGTGAAGGGAAGGCGCAGAGAACAAAACGACGGCAGTGAGAAAGAGAAAGGTAAGAACCACGGGTGAATCTACAGCCATGGTTGCTTTGATTTCTCTTCTTCTCCTTCCTATTGATTTCAGGATGCTGTTCTCTTCGGGGAAAGGAAGAAACAAACGACCATAAACTGGATAAAGCGAACGACGATAATCTAGAAGAAACAACAATGAACCACCTTTACGTAAAAAAAAAGTTAGGTTATTTACATTTTTATACCTTATGTTTATGTTATTTCAAAAGTATACTATCTGTTTTTAATTTCATTAAAAATATATCTTCAAATTACATTAATGTACAAATTTATAAATTTTTTAATATTTTGACTTGTAAAATGACTAAATTATTTTTAAAGGTACATGACGTATATGTTTCTAAATAGTTATGCACGTCCATTCTAAGGGTAAATTGATCATTTTACAAGTCAAAGTTCAAATTTGTCTAAAAAAATATATAAATTTATGTATTAATTATAATTTGAAAACATACTTTTGATAAGCATAAAAATCGATGTACACTTTTTGAATAAAGATAAAACATAGAGTATTAAATAACTCATGAAGAACTTTGATAATAACCTTGAGAATAATTCTAATTAAAAAAAAAACCATTGAGAATTTATCTCAAAATAAATAAATAACCTTGAGAAATGACAACATTTCATACGAAGAACATCTCCTTTAGAAACGGCAAGATTTCCGTGCGTGTACTAGTTGCTGTGGACTGTAGTTAATGTTCCTTTTCGTTGGAACTCTGTCTGATCTTTAATGTCAATATCGAACACAAATAAAGATAGTTTGCTTTCATCCCAATTCCCTTCTTTCAGACCGTCCTAACTGCGCCTTATCCACCACCGACGCCAAGTAAGCCGATCAATTATATTTCTTTTTATTTTTTTTATTTTTTCTTATTAACTCTGTTCAATCTTTCTTTCTTTTGTTTTATGGGTATTTTGGGTGAAGGTCTATTTTTTTTTTTTTTTCTGAGATCAGATTGGAGAATTGTATATTCTTGTTGTTTAAATTCCAAAAGATCATGAATTAGATCGGTTCCGAGAGAATTATACTTTATGGATGGATAATTAAAATAAACGGTTAATTTGAAGTAGTTAGATTGACGGAAAACCCAGAGAGAAACTAGAGACATTCAAGTTGTTTGTGTTTATGTTTCTCTTTGAGAGAGAGAAAGAGAAGTGGAATTTGGTTGACTGAGAATTGTGACCTGAGTGAAATTAAGGAGATTGAAGGCTCTATGGTCGACAAAATTAGAAGTTGTACGGACATTTGTGCTTGAATAATTAACAAAATAACAAAATGGTACGGTAAAGAAGAAGAATTGGATTATTTAGTGTACTCCACTCTCAATTTCCTTTTCTTAAAAAACCAAAAAAAAAAAAAAAAAAATTCGATGGTTCAGTAGTTGAGTTGGGCAGAATACAGATTCTGACAAGATAGAGTTGAAAGACTTAAAATTAAGACCTATATCTTCTGATAATTGCCCTTGGAATTTCAAACCATGAACATTTGTAATTGTGTGCTTATCTTGGTGCAGGTTCTGAAGGAGTTTCGAAGTGGCATATATATAAAATATATACATTTTCCTTTGATTCAATAATGTGATTAGGAATTGTGGGTATTCAGTGAAATTGCAAAATTTGGACATATCATCCTTTATTTCAAGATTTCATGTCAAATTAATTCATCATAAATCTGCTATGTCTCCTGAATCCTGTGGCTCAGCCTTGCTTTTGGCTTTGCCGGACGATGTATTCTCACTTATCACTCGGTCACTCTCGCCACATGACGTATGCAATCTTGGTCTATGTCGTCGGAGTCTATATGCCCTTGTAGCCTCTGAAAAACTATGGTTTGCTCAGTGTGAGAGGTTAGGAATTGTGCCTCAACAAGAGCTCATAGAATGGCGAAAGGTCGTCTCATCTTATAAGGCCCTTTGCCGCTTTCTATATACCGTTAAGTCATTGATGGGAATATGGGTTCACCAGAATCCTGAGCTTGGCAATGTGGTTTATGTCATGCCTGGTTTTGTTTCTGTTGTTGGGTGTCGAATAATACCTCAGGAACTTGGCCCATTAGGAATTGAGGATGGCCCTATTCTCTGGGCTCCTGTGTTTGAAATCTTTGGTGATTGTGATGGTTGTACAACGTTTTTCCTACATGGAAGGGAGAAGGGAAATGACTATTTGTATCCCGGGTCGATCAAGTCCATTGACAGGACTTGCAATGTGCTATTGCTTGAGGTTGAGCCTAGACATCATGAAACCAAAGTCAAATTGTTGCAAAGTAAGAGTTTAGACAAAGAGGTGCCCAGAAAGGTTTGTAGGTCAAATAGTGGATTGTCAAGATCGCATAGGGTGTATAATCAGAGTGAATCAACAGTACCCTTTAGTCGATTGGCTTTTTGTGATAGAAGAAAGTTGCTTGAGATCATTACTAGCCAAGTTCGTATAAAGATTCCTGAACTGGGAAATGGTCCGTTGTTTCCTCCAATAAGGACTGATGAGGAGAACTTTTGTAAAGAGATGGTGCTATTATATGAACGAAGATCAGTGCTGATTCAAAAGCATAAGCTTGGTGGAGGTCACGTTGATTGGAAAACAAACCCTCAACTACCTTCAGCTGATCCTACCCAACTGGAATTAAGTGAGTTCAGGAAAACTCTTGAACGATCAAGTGTTCTTCGTCATTCTGTTAGTGAAGATGGTGATAATACGCAAGACAACAAGAAGAAAACTCTTGGCAAGTATTTTAGCAAGAGCATTAATCAGATCTTTCGGAAGTCTAACAGTAGTGTGCCTTCAAATAGCAGTTCAAGCAGTGACAGTAAGCATGCACAACTTCATGAGTTTCTGAGGTCAGGCGATACAATAGGACTAACACTACATGCCACCACCGTGAAGCTATCATCTTATAGGGCATGGCCAAATATGCATGACAGTCGGTTTGCCCTTTACAAGTTGCCATTGCGCATTCCGACTGCTGAACAAGAGTATTCTGGTCTATGGGGGGGAACTTTTGGCTGGCCTCCTGGAAAGCCTACTGAAGACAAGCCTGGAAAGGCTTTGTTCTTTCTCTTGCTTTCATATGAGGAGTCCCAAGGGCAAAGGATGCTCATTGCAACCAAAATATTGGAAGGCACTCATTATGTTCTGCATCCTAATGGCTCGGCAATGTTTACCGTGAATGTGGATGAGCCTTCACCAGATCCATTTCCATGGGATTTGGATGCAGATTCCGTTCCTGTGAATGTGGAACATGCTTATGTTGGGGAGGGCATTGCAAATGGATATGGTTTCAGATATCCAGGTGCCAAACCTGGTTCCCTCTTCGCATTTCAAAATGGTCATCTTGCTTTCATTTGGAAGGAGACGAGAGCTGTCCTAACCCTGCAGAGGCTTAACTTGCAAGATCTTTTGAAGAAAGGTGAAAAAGTGGCTGCTCTTCCTCCAATCGCAAATTTTTCGTATTTAACCAAGTCGTACTCGAATGTTTTTGCTGGCTTTCCAAACTCCTCAAATTGTTTATCTTCACCAAGGTTTGTGCACTCTCTTAAGGAACTATTAGATTGTGCATCTTCTTCCTCACCATTAATGAATAATATTGACTGCCTTATTGTCTATATAGTAACTGAAGTGATTCCTTATCTATGGTGGTTAATTTTCTAAAATTGATATTTGAAGTGAACTTGTTTAACAGATCTTTTTTCGTTGTTACTTCATAAGGGTGTTCAATGAAATGTTTAATATTATTGTAACATTAACATATCATGGCAATTTCACAAGCTTAACTCAGCAAAATACTGGGACTTTAAAGGCCGACAAACACCAGGCAGATTGCAGATTATTTATAGGAGTTCACACAATCTAATGGCTAAAAATTGACTAAATAAAGATGTTGCAATTTTTTTCCCTGTACCTCACAATTTTGTATCACTTCTATCTTTTGACATTAGCGGAGGCAAATGTCTACTTTTAGTTGTATGATTGAAGACAATATATATTTATTTGCAAACCTTTTTTTTTTTTTTCTTTTTTTGGTCCTGGTAATTATGAAGGAAAATCTTTCCATGGTTTTCTGCAGCAGTAAGTTAGCACGTTGGACCAAGTTTCTACATTTGTACACACACGCACACACACACACACACAAAAAAAGAGGCAGAGGCAGCTTATATAACCTGTCCCTGACTTTTCTTTCTGCTATGGGTGCGTTTTTGTTATAACTTTGTTGAGCTTATACTGTGCTACTCTTGCTGGTGCCACTTTGAATCTATTATGTCTTGCCTTAATTTAGCTCTTGTTTTTGCACATATAATTTACTGTTAGAGCACAATGCTAGGGATTGGACCTGACGAGCTACAAACAAGTATTTGCAGTAAATTATTTTAAATGGTTTTAGTCATCAAGCAGTTTATCTAACGCGAAGCAGTAGTTGAATTGTATTGATGTCTTTGGTCATAATAATGAAGCTTCCTGTTAGAAAATTTTGATAATGGTCGGGATTAATGTGAGAAACTCTTTACAAGTCAATCACATTGCCAATTGCCATTAGTTTCATGGCATCACCTTGTTTCTGCATTCGTGTAATAAGTAATTTGGGGACGCCTTTATTTTCATCTCTTGTCTATGTTCTACTTAGGTAAGCTCACGTTGTTTCTATTTCACAGGCAGAGACATTACTGAGACACTCATGGGCAGTTTTTGGATTATGGAACGAATATTATCAATTGGCTATGCCACTGCCATTGCTATGCCTGGTTTGGTGGCAATCTTCATCTCCCAGTGCTTCAAATTCACACAGGAGATACCAAGTCCTGTAGGTTGACATGGCAGTGTTCATTCTACTCTGTATTGTGTTTGTAGAGTTATAACGTTTTATATCAATGTATGGTAATAAACAGTAGGCATAATCCTTTTGTTTGAAACAAGGGATTCTAATAAAGTTTGAAATACTAGAGGTCTGAGTTAAAGCATTGTAAGTTATACAAATAAAGTTCCTAAATTTGAAGCACCACTATTTGACTTTGCCTCATATAGTTCAGTCCTCTTATCTTCTCTATTATTATTTTTTTCCCCCCCTTTTTAGTATGTTTTCTGATTCCCCTTCATTTCTTGTTATGTTACATTTTCTTTTTCCTGATTTTTCCTTCATTATAGAATTCCTTAAGGTTCTGAACATAAAATATTATGCAAATAAAACCCACACATGGTCATAGATGAGATCCCAGATCCCATAATGTGAAAAAGCTCGTAGCATATTATCCTCACAAAGCTTATAATTTCTCCTTTTGCCTTGAACACAGTTAGGCTCCGTTCTTTTCACTGATTCGAGTTTATAATTCGAGTTTTATTATAGTAAAAAGCTCTCAGAAATAGTCACATTTAATTTTTTTGTTACAGTAAAAAGTTCTCACACAACATCACATCTCAACTCGAATTAAAAACTCGAATTAGCGAACCGAACGAGCCCTTAATCATTTGTGGTAGACTAGGCCGAGCCTGATTGATCATAGGTATTTAATGTAGTCACACAGTTGGCCATGTATTTTGCTCTCTGACATTTATTAAAGAGTATATTATTTTTCATCAATGAAAAAAAAAAATTAGAGAGAACTTCTCACTAATGGAGACATAAATAAAAATTCCAAATATTAAGTGGGATCAAATAATATTCTTATAAAGTTAAAATATAACTACAATATTAGAAAATATATATATATATATATATATATATATATTTCTTAAAGTAAAGTGGCTCCACTACTGCTCGTACACCGAGAAGTCGTCCATATTAACTCAAGGCTATTTACATCAGGCGTTTCATTTTAGTTTACTGTCAATGAACATTGAACCGATAACCTGAAAATAGAAGCGTTTCTTATAAGACTCGGAACCTAATACTTATTATCAAACCACTCAGAAAGTCTGATGACATTAGGCTTACCACCTTATTGGTTGAGGAGTCTCTACTTTCAACTGTAACAACATTAAATAACTACCCAACCACAGTCATCTATTATTGTAAGCTCTTGTGCACTTCTCATATTTTTAAAATAATAAAAAGCTACCCTTTAGCATTATTTCACCTTCCGAATTGTCCTTAGCTATGTCCACCGCATTCATTTTAAATCCAACGTCATCTCAGTGTGTTTAGTAGGGTAGAGAAGAGAGAAGAAAGAAAATAGAGGAATGATTTTATAAAGGAAAATAAAATTTTAGGTTGTTTGGTAAGAAGGAAATGAAGAATGAAGGAAAATAAAAATTCATGGGACCTATTAATTTTTAATCCTTTTAATTTTGAGAAGAAAAAAAAAATTTTTGATAAAAAAATAAAATGTAAAATAATAATTTTAATCTTTATCATTCATCATATTTTTATTTATATTAAAATATTATTATAAAATGTCTTAAATTTAACATTTTTTTTTTACTTTTTTTTATTAGACAATATAAAAAAATTATTTTACTTATTTCACCTAAATATTTTTTTCATTTATCCTACCAAACATAACATAACAGCAGATGGTGGGGATTGTAGCATGTGCCGGGTCATTCCCAAGGACACGAGATGTGCCCTTAAGCAGCCACCTAAAAAGCCAAAAGTCAAAAGCCACATTTAGGACATTGGCACATTAGCCAACCAAGCCCCCACATCGCCCCAATCTATTGGACCTACATGAAAAGACAGCTCAAGAAATTCATATCCGTGTCAGACGGTCGTCCGTTTCAAGGTGCCGTTTGTTTCCATTTTTATTTTTATTTTTCACATTTTTTAAAAAACAAAAATAATAACGAAAAATAAAAATGTGTTTAGAAAAAATCTGACTCAAAATCAAAAATAAAAACGTTTTTGTCTTTTTTGAAAAAGTAAAAACGAAAAAAATTTATTTTCATAACGGATCTTTTTTTTTTTTTTCTTCTCTCTCTTCTCCACCCCG
>NW_010361531.1:246689-266315 GCF_000414095.1 Morus notabilis
TTCATTTAATATATATTAATAATAATATTTATTTAATATATTTAATAATAATATTTATTTAATATATTATTACATATTTTCAAAACTTAAACCACCAAACGCAGTTTCAGTTTTTTTTAAAACTGAAATCAATCTCTGAATAAAACTACCAAACACATTTTTAAAAATGATTTCAAAATAAAAATAAAAACGTTTTTGTTTTCATTTTCATACAAAAAATAAAAACGTTTTGAAAATAATTCCAAACGCACCCAAAGTGTCTGTCGCTAAAGACATTGTTAATGTTATCACGGGTATGTTGTGTTTTTGAGGGAGGGTGTTCATAAATTTCACTTCTCTTTTTTTGTCTGAAAAGAAAAAGGTATTGAAGATCTTTTGTTTTTTTTCCTTTTTTTTTTTTTGTTTGCCTTCTCTGTTAAAGTGAAACCAGAAAAAGAAAATGCAAAAGAGAAGGTTGGAGATGTTAAATACATGAGTTTTTACTTTATGGTTTGGTGAATGGAATGAGGACGTGTATACTGGATAAAACAAGAAGAAAAGAGGACGAAGAAAAAAAGAGAGCAATTAGTTGAACAGATTCATCTTCAACTTTTTATGCTAATCATATACAAGATTCGGACGCTGGGTTGTAGGATTCTAGAATCTAAAGAGACCAACAACTTTTAGATAAGCAACACCGGGAGATGCACAATTTTAAAGTCAGTCCAGTTACTTGTGACAAATTCATAGCTTCTATGTGCCTTTGGAATAACCAACTAACCAAGGCAAATATACTTGCTAATAGGACTGACAATCCGGGTAGCGACACGACGATACGATTCGAAACCCGTACAAAATTAGCAGGTTTGGGTTTATCATAAATAGGTACAGGTCAAAATCAGGTCAAACCCATGAAACACGATTAAATAACGTGTCATTTTCAGGTTGACCCGCCGTAACCCGTTTATTAAACGTGTCATATTTGCCAAACGGGTTATTATTTGGGTAACACGAATACACAACCCGTTTATTACCCATTTTATAAATAAGTTAAAAAATAGGTTCAGAAATAGGTTAACACGACCCATTTATCACCTATTTTATAAACATGTTCATAAATAGGTTAATACGACCCATTTATCACTCATTTTATAAACGGGTTGACAGGTAATCAATGGGTTGACACGACACGTTTATGACCTGTTTAATAAACGGGTTATTCGTGTCGTGTTGTGTCAACCCGCTAATAAACGGGTCGTGTTTGGGTTTTGTATTTCGACACGATTAATAAACGGATTGTGTTCATGTCAGACCTATTCGTGTCAACTAAAGGGGTCAACACGACACAAACACGACCCGCCAACCCGAATTGCCACCCCTACTTGCTAACTTGAATGATTTTTAATTGATATTTGTCCCTATCGAGATAAAACTCTATTATTCAAAAAATCGTGAGTTTTACTAGGTTGAGTCTCATCTATCCACTTAACGAGACTTATTTTATATGAGTTCGAAATAAATAGGGATTCTCAATCATAAAAGGGCAGATGCACATATGGTGTTTCGTCTTACTCAGCATTATTTCTCTTCATTATGAAGACATTGTGGTGTTTTGTCTAATGTCTTATTATCGATCGGCCCTTAGTTTATGTGTGTTATTTGCTTGTGTGCAGTGATCGTAAACAAAGTGTGACAACTCCTAAGTGCCCCTGCTAAACGAACTCTTATTTGTCCTATTAGAGTTGAAGAATGCCAAAAGAAAATGAAAAAAAAAAAAGAAAAATGCCACGAGGAAATTATTTTCCCTTTTTTTTATTTTCTTTTGAGGAATGCCAAAAAATAAATGGTCAACAACTCAACCTGGTTTAACGGGAATGAAGCTTTTGCATGTTGATGCTTTTTGAAGGAAAGAAGAATAAAATGTTGTTGTCGTTACTATTATTGATTAATATTATCACTTTTAAGTTTTAGAGATCTTTTTCCCTTTTAAATTATCAATTAGCAATGGATTTAAAATAGAAAAGCTACGTTTAATTATACTATTATTATCAATTAGGAAAATTCTATAATAGAACATGAAAAACCTTACCGAATAGCCTTTTTTTTTTGTTTTTTTGTTTTTTTTTTTTGTATTTTTAAGCACCATTTTGTATTAAATTCTATTAATTTTACGTATTTTTTATTTTAACGTGATTTTGACTATTTGTACCCATAAAGCTACTAGTATTTTTTTGGCTAAAGCTAAAGCGCTTATTATTTAGGTTAACTAATATAAGTTAACCCAATCCATCGAATTGCCTGCGGGACCGAACTTTGAAAGTCTTTGAGCTGCCACGATTTTTGGGTTTGCGTGTGACCATGCCCATGACCAGTCTATAAATACAAGGCAGAAGAAGACAAGTATGATTACCAGAACCACCACCTATTCTATTTTCAATTTGAAGCACAAACCAAACCTGTATTCCTTGCATAACTCATTATTAAATTTAAATTGGACGCTTCAAATATTAAACATTGAACAGGGAGGGGTTTTATACAAAATGAAGCAGAATCTGATGAAAGGGCTCTCTTTTGGTGTATATTTGAAAAGATTTCTTAAAAGAACAGAATGGCCAGGAACAACAAAGACATTAAAAAGCAGCTTTTTCCAAGTGGAAAAGCATAAAATTCTTTGGACCACATAAGAATATATAACGGATCATGCATCTTGTATATTAAAGAATCATACAACAAAATGAGTAACAAAACAGGGAATCATATGCTCCAAAGTGGAAACCTTTGCAAAAAAAAGCATACAATACTCGAAGAGGGTGATGACATTTCTTTGCATTTCTAATTCTTTTTCAGCCATCTTCCCCTTTTAATCAAGATCTTGTTTGCCAAAGATCAAAGGGAATTCATCATAATGCTCGGAGAAACCATGTTTCTCAGCCACGGTTTTCAAGGACTCATAAACCTGGTACATTGAAGGCCTATCCTTCGGCCTAGAAACCACACAACTGCAAGCAACCTTCATAAAATGCAATATCTCATCGTCATGACCTTTCCCTGATAGAGCATTATCTATGGCATCTACGCTTCTACCAGCACTTGATAATTGGTTAACCCAATCAACCAAATTCCCTTTAAAACCTTCTCCTGGATTGTTGACTTCTAAAGGCTTCTGCCCAGTAACCAACTCCAAAAGCACCACCCCAAAACCATACACATCTCCTTTAAGAGATGCCACCATTGTGCTCGAGTACTCGGGAGCAACATAACCAAATTCACCCAAATTTCCATTCACAAACGAGCTATCGTTAGAATCGCGAGAACCCACGAGCCTCGCCAGACCAAAGTCTGTGATCCGAGCTTCGAAATCATAATCGAGCAGGATCACATTGGAACTAATGTTCTGGTGCATATACGGCGGCTGACATGAATGGTGAAGCCAAGCCAGACCCCTGGCTGCGCCCACACCGATCTTAAGCCTTGTGGGCCAATCCAAGAAACCATACTGACTATTAGCATTACCACTTCCATTAAGCTGCGAGTACAAAGTCCCATTATACATGTGCTTATAAACCAAAAGCTTCTCTTCTTCCACAATACAGAACCCCAACAAAGGCACCAAATTAGGATGCCTAAGCTGCCCCAACCTGTTCATTTCCGACCTAAATTGTTTCTCACCAAGCTTACAAGCATTAAGCCGTTTAATAGCTAAAGCAGACCCATCAGGCAAAACGGCCTTGTAGGAAACCCCTGTTCTAGTTGAGATCACAATGTTTTGGCGATCAAAATTGTTGGTGGCCACTAATAAGTCGGACAATCTGACCTTCACAATGGGTTTCTGAAACAAAGAAACCTGGACAAGCTTGTGAGCTCTCAACAAACCAACCCAACCAGCATCAATGTCCTTACCATCACCACCACCACTAGCACCACCAAAGCCTCTCCTTTTCCTGCTTGCCCTAACGAAAAACCACCACCACAGACCAAACCCTATAATCAGCGACACGGCGGCGCCGATAGCCCCGGCGGCAATTATAATGCCGAGGCTTTTACCGCTCAATCCGCCACATTTCCCGAGAGGCTTACCGCAGAGCCCACTGTTGCCATCAAAACTGTCCTTTTCGAAGCCAGACAAATCGGACGGTACGGTTCCGGTGAGATCGTTGTTAGCGACAGAGAACGTCTTGAGCCTCTCGAGACGGCCGAGCTCGTAGGGGATCGCACCGGAGAGACGGTTGCCGTCGAGAATGAGCGTGTTGAGGAACTTGCAGTTGACAATCTCCGGCGCAATCGAACCGGAGAGGCGGTTGTTGGAGAGATCCAAGGTGACGAGGTAGGGCAGCCAGGTGCAGATTTGGGGAGGGATGGGGCCGGAGAGATGGTTGTTGGAGAAGTCTAGGGTTTGGAGGCTGCGACAGAACTTGAGGGACTCGGGAAGCCCGCCGGAGAGGTCCATATACTGGAGCTGAATGCTGATGAGGCGATTCTCCTTCTCGTTCCAGCAGGAGACTCCGGCGAGCTTGCAGATTGAGGCGACGGAGTCGTTGGTGAACGTCCATGAACGAAGCTTGCCGAGTGGATCGGAGAGAGATTTTCTCACGCCTTCCAAGCACATCATGTCATCTTCCATCGCGGAGCAGAAGGAGATTGAAGCTATGGAGACGAGGATGAGGAAGAAAGTCTTCATTTTCATTGCGTCTTCGTCTTCAGTTTTCGAAGTTAGGGATTTGGATTTAGTTGAAGCAAAACGGGAGCCGCAGAGTAGGGTGGATAAGCGGCCATTGACAGTGGAGTGAGAAAACTTTAGAGAGAGGAAATAGACAGAGAAGCAGGTGCAGCCTTTGACTGCCCGCTGAATTATAATTATTTTTGTTTTTGGACTCTTATGATTATTGATTGAGCTTTCTTTTTTAAGCGACGTCGTATTGCTGACTTAGCTGAAATGTGAAGCAACGTAAATGGTATATTGGTGATTGTATTTGCATGCGTGAGTAAAAATAACATTTTTACTCCACCAATAAGAACCACGTTTTAATTTTTGAATAAATTTTTTAACAATATGATATAGAATAAGAGCAGTTATATAATCCGTGCTGTAAATTTTAATAAGACATGAACAAATATAATGGTTAAAGATCTAATCTAATAATTAAAAATATTAAGCGTCTGTTTGATTCATAGATTAAAATCATGAGATTAGAATTATTTTTAATTTACGTGTGTTTTTTGTAAAAAAAAATACTATAACGAACTATGAACTATGATTCGAATCAAAGAACGAATCTTCCAACCAAACAGGCTCTAACTCCCTAGTTTTTTACTAGTCGAATCAAAATACATCTCCTACTGTAAAAGTTCTTTTTTCTTTTGTCTTGTTTTTTCATAAAAGGTGAGCAAATTTAGTTGGAAGTATGCGGTAAGTGGCGAATAATTAATGGTTGATGCGGTTTTGAGAAAGGAAAACAATTGTTTTTGGTGGGGTCCGATTTCTCAATCCCAAGTACCGATTTCCCTGTTTAAACTAATAGTTTAGTGAATTAGATGAAATTCCAATTGTCTTTTATTGAGAATTTGTTTTCTTTCTTTTTCTTCCTTCAAAATGTTTCTCTCTCTCTTTTTATTTCATCTCTGTACCTTTTTTATTACGGGATTTTTTTATCTTGTTTCTACTTTGTATTTTCAAATTATTCAAAATTATTCATTTTAAAAATATACCATCAAATTTTATTTAATAAAATAAAGGTATAATTTATCGATTAACATGGTAACAACCCTATTAATTACTATAAATTTTTTTTTTCCATCATTGGCCATTCTAATAATTTCTAACATGATAATAATATAATAAAAATTCAAATTCAGTATAATTCATTAAATACCTTTTTTTTTTTAGAAAACATGAAATACTTTTTCCCTTGTGCTATAAAAAATATCTCAAATTCTTTTTTTTATTTCTTCTCCTGGTTTTCTTAATTTCATGAAGGGGGGAAAATTCCAGGTTAATACGGGCTTCTCTAAAGTGGGTCATCCTATCTGCTGGCCCAAGACATACTTGATAACTTAGCCCATAGACACAAGAAATGAGGAAATGAGAGAAATAGTTTGAAAGTGACACAAAAAATGAGGAAAAAAACAAATATTCATTAAAAAGTGTATGAGTTAAGATTTTTTTAATCTTAATTAATAATTTTTTTAGTCAAATAAATATAATAATAAAAGGTTATTAATCAAGAAAAATGAGTAAACATTTAGACTTATATACTCTTAAGAGTAAAGTCTGTAATTTTAAAAAAAAAAAAAAAAAAAGAAATAGGTGTTCATAATCACAAATGATATTTTCTTTTCTTTGCCTTCTTTTCCGCAGAAGAATAAAGGTTCTCGCCACTTTCACCCCTTGAAATAAAAATATAACGGCAATATTGAATACACCATTAATCTTCTCAAGGAAAAAGATATTGAGCCTTGAGCCACTGTTGGTGGCCTAAATGGCATAGAATACGATATACAAAATATCGATAAAATACCTACATGATATAATGAAAACTAACCAAACAGAATCGAGAAAACTATTAGTGGACGTTTAGTTTATAGCCTCAGAATCATTCTCAATTTATATGTATTTTTTGAGAAAAAAAAATATTGTAACGAGTCACGAACCATGATTCGAATCATGGCACGAATCCACCGATCCAACGCACACTAATCTTTTGATCTGAATTTGCAAAAGAGAAGGCAAACATTGTAACGAGTCACGAACCATGATTCGAATCATGGTACGAATCCACCAATCCAACGCACACTAATCTTTTGATCTGAATTTGCAAAAGAGAAGGCAAAAGTTTCCATATTCCCTAGCAAGAAAAAAAAAAGGAGAATATACATAGAAAATATAAAGGAGATAAGATCATAAGCATAATGATACACACATAATAGTGACCGTCACATCAAAGAAACATAGATTCTTTTAAATGAAGCACGTTTGAGAAGAAATAAGGACCAACACTTAAAAGATTCTGATTAGCCAGAAATGGGGAGAAGATAGGAACCTTTGAGAAAACAAAATCCCAAAGCCAGAATAAAAAATAAAAGAGAAAAAAAAGAAAATAGTGATGGAAGAATCTGGATCAAATAGTGGAACAAAAAATGAAGTCTAAAGTTTCAATAAGCAATCGCTTTGCAACAGATCAAGACAAGTCACGAAACTCAACTGAGGTAGAATCTGTTCTCTTGGCCATCTTTTGGCTGCTAAAGGTATATACAAAATGAATTAGGCATGAAAAGCTGTGAGAAATAATTAGGGTACATTTATTTCTCTTTTTTTTTAAGTAACAATCCGAGCCATTGAAAAAAAAATTATTATTTTTCTGTCAAGTTGCTAACTAACGTAAATGTCAATGGGATGAGATCGTTTTTGAACCTCATTCAACGACTGAAAAATGGGAAGCATATGCATCGTCAGTTTTACTCATAAAGTTGATGTTGAAGTCTAATATATATATATATATATATATGTATACATATATATATATATATATATTTAACTCCATTACTACTAAGCTGCATGGCCATTGGAGAAAAAAAATAATAATAATTCGACACTTGTCGAGAACCCACAACAATTATACTAACTCTTAACTAGAGAATACAAGCTCTAGCCAGCTGGAATAAGACTTTAAAATTGTTGAGTAAGTGATTCAAATTAATTTTAAAAAAATTATTATTTTTTAGTAAGTTATTGTTTTTTTTAGACAATGAGTATTAAGAGTTTATAAATAAGTATTTTGTGTAAGATTTTGTATACTAAGAGAAAAATGTAGAGAAAGAGTGCCTCATTTTGAGAGAAAGATAGAAAAGTAAGGAAAAAGATAGGCAAAATGTGTAAGGAGTTTGGGTAGAGAGAGAAATAGAGAAAGTTTGTTGAGTATGTAATTTTGAAACTATTAGTAATGTTTTTCTCCCTCTTCCGTGGACGTAGAAAATTTTTCTGAATTACCTAAATCTTTGTCTTCTCTATTTTTTTGTTATTTTTGTTTCAATTTATTTTTTTGCTACTTGGGCGTTGGGTAAGTTTGACTCATGAACTAAAATATAATGTTATGAATGAGATATCTCCTTCTGAGTTATGAAAAAAATTAGAAAAAATTTATATGTCGAAATCTCCAACTAATAGATTATATTTTAAGAAACAATTGTATGAGTTGATGATGGATGAGGAAAGTACTATTAGGGATTATATAAATAATTTTAATAAGTGCATAACTCAACTGTTAAGTGTAGAAGTCAAAATTGATAAGGAAATTAAAGCGGTAATTTTGATGGCCTCCCTACCCAAATCATATGAGACTTTGATGACTACACTATTAGTTAGAAAGGCGACATTGACTGTAGATGATGTATCGACTGCTCTGTTAGAGACTACAAATATGAAGAAGCCAAGTAGTATGTCTCATACTGAACAAGTTTTAGTGGCTAAGTCAGAATCAAATAAGGGTACGAGTAAGTCACGAGAAAGATGGTATGATAAGAGAGATGATCGTTCTCAATCCCGACTAAAGAAGGATATTGAGTGCTATTATTGTCATAAGAAGGGGCATATTAAAAGAAACTGTGAAGAAATGACAAAGTACCTCGAAGAAAAGAGAAAGCAAGAAACTCAAGAGACTTTAGATTCTGCAAATATTGTTGGCAACGGGTATGATAGTGAAAATGATGTTTATTATGTTATTGTTGATGAAAATATTTCTGACTCTTGGATATTGGATTATGGATGCTCGTTTCATATGTGTCTATATAAGGAATGGTTTGATTCTTATAAGTCCTGTGATGTTGGTACTTTGTTGATAGCTAATTATTCTAGTGTTAAAGTTGTTAGAATAGGTATTGTTAAGGTGGAGGTATTTGATGGAGTTATGAGGACATTGACAAATGTTAGGCATGTTCCTCAACTAAGGAGAAGTTTGATTTCTTTGGAAGCTTTGGACACTTTGGGTTGTGAGTAATATGCGAATTGTGATTTTATGCAAGTCAAGATAGGTGATTTAGTAGCCATGAATGGTGAAAAAGTGAAAAACTTGTATAAACTGATTGGGACTACAGTTGTAGGTGGAATTATGAAGGTGGAGCCAAGCCACAAAGAATCTTCTTCTGTTGTGAAAGAAGTTGCAGAAGTAGAAGAGTACATCAAGATGATAACAGTTGAAGATGAAAGACAAGATGGTGAAAACTTGTAGCTGTGAAGATACTTTGAAGAAGAAGAAGATAGTTTCTCGTGTCAAGTTTGATGAGAGTTTGAACTTGATACATGTTTATTTTTGTTGAAACTTGCATTGTCGGTGTGATGACGGGTTTTGAAATTGGATACCCAAATGAGTGAGTTGAGAAAATTTGAGTAAATGTGGAGATTGTTGGTAAGTGCCTTAAAGTGATTTTGGGAAAGTTATTATTTCGTGTTTTTTGGTATGTTACTGTTTTCTATTTTTAGAAATAGTTATTATGAGTCTATAAATAAGTGCTTTGTGTAAGGTAAAAGTTTGTTGAGTGTATAATTTTAAAACTGTTAGTGAAGTTTTTCTCTCTCTTCCGTAGACGTAGAAATTTTTTTTGAACTATCTAAATCTTTATCTTCTTTATTATTGGGTAAGTGTCAAATTTTTGTTGGGTGTGTTTTTCCCCAACAAAAATGATGAAAACGAAATAAAGGAAAAGCAAGATACTTTTGTTTGCACAATGAAAAGGAAGCTTATATATGCATGCAAATAATTATAAGTAAGGCACATATGAAATAAGATGAGAGTTTCTATAGCAAAACAACAAAATAGAGCTAGCTAGCTAGCTAGCAATGCATTAATTGGGTGACATCGAATCACAAATGTCAATGTTTTGTGGAGTATGGCACTGTAAATGATGAATTTAAGTTTGCATTAAATTTGTCTTCTTTTTTCTTCCCAATAATCACTGGCACATTCTAATGGCATATTCTTGAAAATTACAGGACAAAAGAGCTGTCGAAAGTTAGAACAAGGGTCACTATTTTTAATTTAATTTTAGGTAGCATTTCAAGTCCTTGACCAATCAAATATCGGTACCCCACAGAACATTTTGACAAATTTTCTGCTTAACTTCACTTCAAACAAGATCAATTCATCAAATGCCATTTGATCATTTCCCCAATATATTCTTCCCATACATTACCTGCTATTCTCAGCTGTATCAAAAAATTGAAATTATTGCCTAACCATGCCACATAAGTTATCAGCAAAACAGAAGAAGAAATCCCTTTGCGAGAAATCCATGCTTTTAGTGGCAAACATCATTAAACTCTCATCTCTATCCTTTGTCACTGTAAGCTTCAATAAAAAGACATCGGTCAGAAGTACCCCGAAAGCAGTTGAGAAGAAGCGAGCCTCTTCGAGTACCGCTAAAGTTGCTGAAACTATGGATTCGTTGGTTCCAGAATGTTCTAGAAGCCAAAGGTCAAAAGAACCTGAGAGTGGCTCCAAGCCACGCTCTTGCTTGATGGAATTACCAAAAAAGGTTAGTCCCTTGTATGTGACTCGTGAAAAAGAGCAGGATATTGATGACAGAGCTGCTGATTTTATTAGGAGGACACATGAGAAGATCAAGAAGAGTGACTTAAATTCTGCCACCAAACGCTTTTCGTACAAATTCCCTATTTCTGCTCCTAATATAGTTAGAGAAGTCAAACTTTCTAAGTTCTAGCTTAGTTTGTGTAGCTTCTTCTTGCCAAATTACTTTGCTTGCTCTATTTATAGGTAATATGTGTGTTTGGTTGAAAGGAATTATTGAAGAAGCATTAGGCATTACTAGAATAAATGGTGGGGTGCTTCAGAGATTTTACTCAAACATTATTTATCTTTTATTTTGGCTTTCTCGGAATCAAAATGAAAGCTAAATAAGAAGGAAAGTTGATCTTTGTGCATGGACTATTGGGGTGCCATTAGCTTGATATTCTCTTCTTTCAGCTATTAGAGAAGTCAGAACTTTCCAACCAAATAACTTGGTGTTCTAATGACTAAGCGAGGGAGGCTTTGAAATTTCACCTGTGTGCCATTTACTGTAATTATAGTGTCTAAACAAATTAAAAGCTAGCTTTCATCTTACTTTTTATCTTTTTTACGGCACTGACGATTATTTATATATATTGTAGGGCGCATGTAAAGTGCAACATTATAGTAGTGAATATCATGAATTTTTCAAGCCAGTGAATCTATAATCCTTAGGTGTTTCTATCACTTGTTCATCGAATATCTGGTCTGATTTAAGCTGTAATGTGAAAGTTATACAAACTGATGCAGGAGCTTAAGGTCCCGTTCATTTCACTAATTTGAGTTTAGAATTCAAATTTTGTTACAATAAAAAACTATCCAAAACAGTCACATCTAACTTTTTTATTATAGTAAAAAGTTCTCACATAAAATCATATCTCAACTCGAATTAAAAATTTAAATCAGCGAACTAAACGGTCTTTAAGGCTACTGTCGTTTTGGTTTCCTGCTTTCTCGTTTATTTAGCTAGCTTAGTGTCGTTTTGTCTGTTCGTTTGTATTAAAAAGGCTGATAATGCCAGATTTGCCTTCGTTGGAGAGAGATCAGGAGAGTGGTATTTTTCTGAGCTCTCTCTCTGTCCAGCCTTGGGTTTCGCTACTCACCAAAACCACCACAAAATTAACTACAGTGACATAAAGAACTCTGTGTTCGTTTAGACCCGGCTATGTATGTAAATGAGAAATATAAGATCAACTCCAACCTTATTGAATATGAGCAATACAACATTTACTTAAACCTCATTTATTTTACTAATTCGAGTTGAGAATTTGAGTTTTGTTACAGTAAAAAGCTCTGAAAAACAGTCATATGTAATTTTTTTACTACAGTAAAATGCTCTCAAATAAAATCACATCTCAACTTAAATTAAAAATTTGAATCAGCGAATTAGTTCATATGCTTGTCACTTCAATTGTCTGTATTTGTTTTCCCTTTCTTGTTCGATGTACAGTGATTGTCCACAACCTTGCGCCTTGCAAGAATTGGCTAGAAAGTTTGTCAAAATGACTGCCTTTGAAAGTGAAACTAACAAAATGATAATTTTCCTTTTTTAAAGTGATCCTACTGAATGGTTCTTTTTTTTTTTAAAGTATCATACTGAATGGTTCCGAAGTCATTACACAAATTATTTCTCTAAATCTATTATAAAAATAAAGCTTTCTATTTAAGGCCATTTTCCAAAAACTCAAATTGGGCAAATAAAAATAAATAAACAGAGCGAGAGAGAGAGAGATCCTATTTTTGTAGATTTTGGCCTGAATCCAATGTCGAATTTTCTAAGGCCCACGTATAACAGCCTCCCAATAGGATTGGCGTTGCTATTCATGTCGCATTTTTTTTCCCTATTTATGTCGCATTTTGGAAAAAAAAAATTTAATAAATGTATCATATATTTTAAATTTATCATTTATTTTGTACTCAATTATCGAATGTTTACACGGCATTTAAATGTGTAGAACAAGTTCAGGTCATGAAATGTTCAATTTCTCAATTTTGGTTAATTTAATAACCAAAATGCCCTTAAAAAGATTAAAAAAAAGAAAAAAAAAAAACCAACTTTTAAAAACAGATACAAAAACTCTTGTTATAGGAAAAAAAAATTTGACGAGATTTTTTTTGTTTAATTTTTTCTATGAATTTTTTCAACTTCTTTCTCTTCTTTTTTTTTTCTTTCAAGAATATTTTTGTGTTCAATAGTTAAAATTGAATATTAACCGATTTAGAGTATGAATTTGATACTTAATTGAAATGATGATACCATATATAAGTTTGAAAAATGTCCACAATATCTTGAGTCCTATTTATTTCATTGATTCGAGTTTTATTACAGTAAAAAACTCTCAGAAATAATCACATTTAACTCTTTTACTATAATAAAAAATTCTCACATAAAATCATATCTCAACTCGAATTAAAAATTTAAATCAACGAACTAAACAAATCATTGTTATATATAAATTTCCCTTTCAATTTTTGGCATCTACATAAAAAAGCAAGTAAATCCACTTTTACTCTAGTAATACGAGATACCGATTTCTGTTATTTGAACGGTAGAGGAGGAGCCAGCTCTTCTTCTTTGCTGTGGCCGTAAAGTTAAGATGTTGTTGTCGTATGGGGTCAACGTACGTGTGGCTTTCCTTTTCTTACTTTTTCAAGGAATAGTTTTAAGCCAACTGCCAACCCCCACGGAAACCAACTTCATGATAACCAGCTTCAGCCACAACTATGTACATATAGCATACAATATCTGTTCATTAATCCCTTAAAGACCTATGGTCTATGAGCCATTGATTCAAAATATATTCAAAAACCATTTGTGTCCATACATCTCTAGTACAAAGCAGAAGAGTTTTATCAACTGATGTGAAATGAGTAATAGAGATTATTGCCCCGTTTATTTTACCGATTCGAGTTTAAAATTTGAGTTTTATTATAGTTAAAAACTCCCAGAAACAGTCACATCTTATTGTTTTTATTACAGTAAAAAATTCTCATATAAAATTACATCTCAACTCAAATCAACAAAGTAAACGGGTCCTATATATCTTCACCAAAAGATGGGTTTACATATTTACTCACACCTTACTCTCGCGTAGAAATAAAAAATGACACGATATTTATTCGATATAACACTGAAATTGTTTATAAAAAAAGTAATACTTGAGTAGTTATAGAGGCATAATAATGCTGTTTTTTTTTTTTTATCAGACCCATTAGACTACTAATTTGTTATAGGTGACTATACAAACTATACAAATTTGGTGTGGTATATGTCTATACAAGCAATACCAAATAATTATGTGAATCCCATTATTTACGCATAAAATTAAGCTAGAAATGTAATAGCAACAAATTAGAAAAGGATTTAACTAATTTACAATGACATATTATATTCATCTGTCTAACACATATATTTCCTAGTTGAAGTCCCTTATTGAATCCCACAGACCAAATAACATAGAACGCACCGAGTGCGTTTATAATTCCACCCCACGAGAAGGAACCAGACAAATTAAACAAGAATCCCCACACAGAAAACGACATCAAATCTTTTTTCTAAATCTTTTTCTATACATACAATACAAAGGGGAAAAAAAAGAAAAAAAAAAAAAAAAACGAATAACCTACCTAATTAACAATCTAATCATTCTGTCTAATCAAATCCAGTTTTTTTCCTTAATCTTGTCTCTAATACGATTTCCTTCTGATATATAGCAAGGTGTATTAATATATAATATTATTCCTTTCAAGCAACGCTAATGATGCTATCACCATTGGACATGGCCTGAAAAGTAGACTGATGCGGCGGCGGCGGCGGCGGCGATGACTTCTCGTCCGACGGAGTAGAGAGCTTCAGCGATAGAGGCAATGGGTCCGCCACGGTCGGTGACTTGCTGTTCAGATTAAGATTAGCCATTTTGGACGACGGAGGGATCGGATGAAGCGGGATCGGACGGATGAGCTTGGTCGGCGGCGGAGGCTTAGCTGCTAATTGGACGCAGGAATCTAATGCCGGACTCTCTGACGAGTTCTCGGCCGTGGTAGCGATTGGTAGGACAACCGGAGCGAGTGTCATCGGAAAAGTTGAGACCGGAAACATCCCGAGATTGCAAGTTAAATGAGGCTGAGGCTGTGGCTGCGGTGGATGTGGAAGTATTGGTACTGATGGAGCTGCCTCTGTGTGGACTTGGAGATCTTCATCCATGGATGATGAAGTCATGAACTGTAAATCGAAAGGCTAATTAAAAGTCATCAAAAAAATTGATTTCATGAAGTAAAATCAGAGAATATAAATTAGTGCTACATACGGTATCGGTGGTGATGTCAAAGAGACTGGATCTGCGGCGTCTGCGATTGTGGTTGTTGCGACGGAGAAAGTATTTCTGAGCGTGGCTAGCCACCTGAGTCGGCGTGCGAGTCTTCACAAAGTTTCTAGAAATTCCTCTCCAATCTCCCTTCCCTACCTTCTGCAATCCCAACAAGAAAAGCCTGTGCTCTTCCTCCGTCCATGGAACACCTAATTAACCAAAAACAAAAAAAACAAAAATCAATCAGAAAGAACTAAAAAAAAATCAAAAAGAGCGAGATCAGATTCGGAAGAAGAGAAACACGAATACCTCTCTTGCGCTCGCGACTACGGCCGGAGGCGTGAACGACGTCGTCGGAAGCGTAGCCGGTGTCGGCGTTGGAGTCCTGAGCCCGGTCGTACTGCGATAGATTGATCATACTGGCGCTCTTCCTGAAGGAGCTTCCCTCCGTGACTCGCACGCCGAAGAGCATAATCGCGTTCTCTCCTCCTCCTCCTCCTCCGGCGGCGGCGGCGCCATTTCCGTCTCCGCAAGCCTCCGTGCACGTGCGGGAGTTGTGGCCGTTATTCCCGCACTGCGAGCACGTGCGAGACATGATCTCCGGCGACTTCGTCGATCGGGCGATCCTTCTTCTTTGTTTGGCTCACGGGAGAATCCAACAAGGCATGCAAAAAAAGAGGGGCTCTTTTGGTGGCCAAAGCTACTAGAGAAAGAGAGAATGGGAGAAACTTTGGACTTGATATATAGAAGAAGCCAAATTTTTTTTAGGGTTTTGTTTGTTTATGCTACTAGCAACGTGGACTAAGGACCTGGAGAAATGCTTAAATGCGACGCGGGAGCATCACATGAATTTAAACGCTACCGACAAATCACTCTCAATCAGGGCCGTTGAAATCTTATCGGATGTCGTCGATAAAACCAAGGACTTGCCTTATCATGATGTCCCATGATACTGGGTTTCCATGGATGAGATCTATCTTGTGTGCTAAAAGGAGTACTAATTCTATCGCCATGACTCTATGGTGGACCATACTCTTTTTTTATCATTATTATTTTACTTTTTTTTGGTTTTTTTTTTTCATATATTAAGAGAATTTTTACTGCTGGTGGGGTCTGTTATTTTTTATCATTAAATTAATTTTTTAATAGTTATATATATAAATTCGTATTAAAAATTTACAACTCACTCAAATTATTTTTATTGTAAATTCAATTATTAAAAAATTATTTTAACATAATAAAAAAAATACTATCTTTATTAATAAAATAAAATAATACACTCTACCATAAAGATTCTCAAATATTTATTGCTAATGAAAAAGCTCGGTATATTCTAGGTTTCTACCAAGTCCAAATCTTTGGATGGTCCAAAATCTAGTCATGTGCAATTAATTAATTGATTAAAAATATAAAACCCGACATATTAATGTCACAATTTGTATGATGTATCTATTGTATTGAAAGTGGTATTATTGGTGGAAAATGTCTGCATATTAATAGAAAATGTTGACATGAGAAATAGTATATAAATATATATAAGCATGTAAAGTGAAAACTGAAAAGAAAAGGGATGGTGGAGGAGCAAAAGAGAGTCTCCACCGTGAACTTGGCATATTCGGTGGCTCAAAGAGAGAGATTTGGTTGTCTTATGCTTCAATGGGATTGGGGCTGCTCTTACTTAATTAATCTTAGCCCCATGGGTGGTGGGTGGAGTTGAATTAGGATAAGTAAAACATGGACCCCGCCTATCACCTACATTGGTCCTTCTCTTTAAGACTCTGTTTGGTTGGATGAATAAAGAGTAAAAAGAATAATAAAAAAAAAAGGATGGAGAAGATTGTAACAATTTTTTATATTGTTTAATAAGATGGAGGAAGAGTTGAAAGAATAAGTGATAATTTTTTATTAAATTAATATATTACCCATTTAAATTTTTTGTTAATAATTTAATCAGAGAGTAAAATAATCTTTTAAAATTACAAGTGGATGAATTATTTGGATGATACAAGGGTTCAAATTAGTGGGCTATAAAAGAGCACACACCCCTCCACCTCTCCTTTTATCTCCTCATTTTTTCTAACCAAACAGAAGATTAGACATCTCCCTCCATCCCTCTTCCACTTACAGAACATACTCTTAAGCCTCAGCTTTTCTATGTGGCTCCGGTCGTGCACTTGGTGGTGGATTGATGCCTTTTTCTTTCTTCCTTTATTTTTTATAATTACGTTTTCTTTCTTCCTTTCTTATTTAATTCGTCTTAACTTTTTTTATTATTGATGAATTTTTAATTTCTTTTAAGTGTTAGTGAGACTAATGAAAGCCCAATAGAGCTTGCCATGTTGATGTGGCAACTAAGTTTTTACTAAAAATAAAAAGAAAAATGCAATAAATAGCATTTTTATTACACATTTTTAAAGTACATAACATAATTTTATAACTCGATAAATTATAGCATATACTGTATTCCCTTTTTAAACATTTATTGTCTTTTCCACTTTTATCCTTTCTTATCTTTCCATTTTCTCTTTTCTCTTATGCTTATCTCTCCTTTTATCTCTATCACGCGTCTGTTCAGGACATTCTCTCTTCATTTCTCTCTCTCCTCTGTCCTCTCTCCTCCATCGGTTCCTCTCCCTCTCTCTCACCTTCATTGGTTCCTCTCTTCCTTTCTATCTATGCCACTTCAGAATTACAAACCTATAGTATTTGAATCGCGACAACGCGATCACGAGATCTCGTCACTGTCAGTGTCGAGGACGATGGAATCTAGACTGATGGTCAAGGCACGACATCGCTTGAACCTCGACGAGATATGAAGGAAATGACGGTCGTTAAGACATTGTCGGTGAACCAACACTGCATGCGAACCAAATCCCATGGTGAAGGTTGCGACATCAGCATCAGAGCCGGAGGAGATCAATGCGCAACTAGTGGGCAATGGCGACAACAAATCGTCGGGATTGTCATGTCGTGGTGGATTTCAGTCGCGATGTCCAATCGCGATCTCTGGTCACAACTCTGATATCTTTTTCTCCCTCCCAACCCACTTCCTTTTTTCTCTCTTCAATTCGCGATCAGATTCTGACAACATCGCGATCGTCTATTCTCCGCTGCGATCTCATATTTTGCGAAGAAGATCCACTTGAACAAACCCATATCCAAGCGAAGATATTCCAAAGACATCGCAATCGTTGATTCCAACACGATCTCATCGTCTTGAAGCTGGATCTTGTCATCGCCGCTCATGTCAACGGACGATATGCGAATTCCGATTGATGTAAGCATCATCGGCGGTGAGGCGAGGAACGTGGAGATTTGTGGATTATCGAGAATGTGTAATGATTTTGATTTGTGGATTTTTTTTTGTGATTTTTGTATTTTCTGATATCTAAAAGTTTTGGTATATTTATTTGTATTTTCCTGTGTTATTTTTTTTTTTGTATTTTTGAATGTGGAAATATTATATTTACCAATATATATTAGACTGAATCTAATTTTTCTGATATGATAAATACTGTATTTACCAGTAAATACTTCATTGAATTCGGTATTTACTAGTAAATATGATATTTACAGATAAATATAGTATTTACTAGTTGCCGGCACCAACGGTCAGATTTTCAGATAAATATAGTATTTATAAGTAAATACATTATTTATCGATAAATACAATATTAAGTGGTTGTCGGAGTCGGTCACCCGATTTTCAAATATAGTATTAATAATAAATATGATATTAATTGTTAAATACGATATTTACCAGTGGCCGAAGCCATCCGTCAGATTTTCAGATAAATGTGGTAAATACGATATTTACCAGTAAATATGATATTTATAGGCAAATACGGTATTTACAAGTCTCCGGAGCCGATCATCAGATTTTTAGATAACAATGATAAATATGATAATTACTAGTAAATACGGTATTTACATGTAAATACCGTATTTATTAGTCGATGGAGCCTGTCGCCGGATTTTTAGATAAATATAATAAATACAGTATTTACCAGTCGCCGGAGACGACAGCCGGTGACAGTTGCAAGAAATGGTTGTCGACCGCCGGAAAATAGTTGTCGATCGCCGGAGCTGGTATGATATTTACCTGTAAATACAGTGTTTAATGGGCGCCATAGTCGATGGTGAGATCTTTGGATAAATATGATATTTATTAGTAAATACGGTATTTACCATTAAATATAATATTAAACGGTTGTCGGAGTTGGTGGTCGAATTTTTAGATAAATATGATTTTTACTCGTAAATACAATATTTATTAGTAAATACACTGTTTAAACGATCGTCAAAATCGGTGCCTGAATTTTCAGATAAATATGATATTTACTGGTAAATACGATATTTACTGGTAAATACAGTGTTAAATAGTCATCGAAGTCAGTGGCCAGATTTTTGGGTAAATATGATATTTACTAGTAAATACGACATTTATTGATAAATACAATATTTACCTATAAATACAACATCAAACGGTTGCCGGAGTCGGTGGTCAACCTTTCAAGTAAATATGATATTTACTAGTAAATACGGTATTTACCAATAAATACGGTATTTACCAGTAAATACGGTATTACCAATAAATATGGTATTTACTAATAAATACAGTGTTAAACGGTCGCTGAAAATCAGTTACCAGAAAAAGGTCACTGATCGTTAGAAAATGATCACAAGTTGTTGAAAAATGGTATGCGGTCCCGACCATGGTGGACTTGACTATAATCTACCTATTTTAAAAAATATGCTATAATTTACTATTTTTTTTTAAAAAA